>NC_135564.1:22298786-22306286 GCF_964340395.1 Glandiceps talaboti | reverse complement strand
TGTATTTTTGCGGGCTCCGCTGCGTTCTCATTCGTTATTTTGTTACTCTTTTGTTTTTTACTTTACTTGAGTTCACTTTCGTTATAATCAGATAACCGACTTCGATAACAATTAAAATAGACGTTTGTTCTACCAACAATTTGACGTATAGCTAGGGGGCTTTATTTAGAGCTCACGGTAGATTGGACGTATAGCTAGGGAGGTTTATTCAGAGTTCACAGTCGATTCGTTGAAGTCTATTAGTCGTGCTGCGGTTTTCTTTGAGAGCTTCATCATCAAATATACGGTCAAAGAACTTATTGACTTTATTGAATTCTGTTTTGGTGATGCTATGGTTTTGATTTGTCATAGCTTGTGTGGATATTTAACGATTCATAGTATGTCGGTTAAGTATCCAAGTCATACAGTATCGTAGATTTTAGGGATAGCACAGTCTTGTCTTTTCTACATAGTCATGTGTTGATATTATTTTCATACCACTTCAGAGAAAGTTCTGACTAAAAAAACACTTCGAGTAGATAACTAATCATTTGATATATTTCTAGTGTCATCAATTTGTCGTACAACCAAGAAAGATGGTAACGTGTGACGTTCTTACACAACTTAAGGGGCGATGATTTGCCAATTTGTTTCAGAAATAACGGTTATGAATTTCAATCGGCGACCAATAGCGAAAATAGGCCATCACACTACCTGTCACAATTTGCTTGTAGCAGTGCTTCATTAGGGAATAATATGGCAGCTGTCAGCTAAAATTTCATTCCCGCCAAATTATGCGTCACAAATTGTCGTTTGGAGAATTCATTGATCGAACAGTATGATTTCTGAAAATCTTCTTGCAACTAGGGATTCAAGACAAATGGCGATTTAAAAAGTCAACAATAACATTCAACAATTTCTTTTCGAATTGTGTCAAAATGAGCATAGATTGTGTGAGAAACGTCGTCTCGTAATAGTTCAACAATCTAAGACTTAGTAACATTCATTATGCACTCTTGTGTCAAGACCATATATATTTAATAAAATTCTCCTTTTTTGTAATTGTTTGGTACATGTCTTTTAATTTTAAGACTTAAATCACAAGAACGACTCTTATTTATACATTCCTATTAGCATTTCATCTGAATATTATCAATTTCGTTAAACCATTTCAAAAAATTGTATTTTGTAACTTTTTATCTGTCGCTTTTTAATTTAGGACTGAAATCAGATGAAAACCATAAATATTATAGCTATTCTACATTACTCTCAAAATTTGGGTTGAAAGTGATCAATAGTACAAACAACTAAATATTGACCAATGTTTCTTTCTATGTAAGTTGCTTTTCGGTTAACATTTTGAACAGTCACTGTCGGTATATTTTACAGTTTATTTGATTGTCAATTCTCAGCTCCACACTAACATTCGTTGTCATTTGAGATCGGTTAATTTCAAATATTTTCTTTTTTTCTGTCGATGAGTGAATTCACACACACACACACACACACACACACACACACACACACACACACACACACACACACACACATAAGAACCATTTATAGTTTACATTTCGGACAAATGGCGAGATCGAAACTATGGACAAGAGTTTACAAAATTCAACATCAATAGCATAGTTGGGCTACTATCAACATTATCACTATCCATTCTTCAATTTACTTGTATAATTTAACAATTAATATTGTATTTATTTCGTTTTCTTTTCCACTTTTCAAAACTGCAATGTCGGAATCGGCAAAGGTAAAGAAACCTGACGCAACCTTTTCATGTAATAATGAAATTTCGAATGGCCAAATTGTCGTAGCGGCGATGCTATTGCGGGGTATAATAGCTGTTCTTCGCTCTCGGCTATCCAGGGAATACATCCGATGTATTGCTTTCCTGGAAAATTACCGGGATATTGTGTTTCCATTGGTTGTGTGTCAATGATATTGACAGAGGTGCCTGTTAGTCTACAGGGGGATATCTACCGTGATTATGAGAGGTGTACCGACAAATGGACAAACCCGTCTCCGGGGACTCGCTCCTCAGACCAATTACCATCCAAAATAGTAGACCTGTTCTCGTCTTTTCTTTAATAATTTTTTTCTAATAATACTTGGCAGACGGTTTGCCACATTTTTTTGATGCTGTGAAGTCATTTAAGGAAAAGTGTTAATTGACACCATTTTCTGTGGTGTGTCTGCCGTTTTGGCTCCAGTGTTATTTAAATATGGTTGCTTAGGGTGTCGGAATTTTAGCTGACGTCACTGAGTTGGCTACAGGGGGAGATGGTGTTAACAGACGGTTAAGGTTGATAACATTGCCGTAAATGAGTGTTAACAAATTTTCCTTTCTGAAAGGTGTTAATGCCAACAAATGTCTGAGAAAGTCGACAAAATATGCATATTGCGAACACGACTTGTACGATCTTGCATCACCTGATCTTTCTATATCATCATGATTGTGTACTTTTCCAGATTCGTCAAACAAGACTTCGGTTCAGTAGGTCTACTTCAATCTCGCCACTGGCCACATTCACACAGGCAGGGGGAAACACTCCTAACTTCTGCATCAGAGAGCTAAGAGCCCCCACCCTACACCATATCCCCACCCTACACCCTATCATCGAGGACTACGAGTGTGGTTGCTCTTATTTTCGTGTTACGTCCTTCACTGAGAAAGTATCCTGGTCCCTGATCATGAAACCAGTTTGATTTATCTGAAACGAATGAAGGATGAACTCCAAAAACCCTCCCAATTTGAACCATCCCGAAACATTTCTGCAGTTGACACGTCTGACTAGTAGACATGGGATTTGGGGACTGTATTATTCATAGCCTTTGCACCTTGACATCATTACCTGGGGTAGAACGCTACTATTAAAGCAACGCCTGAGACAGAAATTGTGTCCCTTTTTCCGTCAAGATCATTTTTACATTCCGTAATATAAATGAAAGTTACAGAATTGTGATATACGTCTGTCTGTCTGTCTGTCTGTCTGTCTGTCTGTCTGTCTGTGTCACCATTTTCTCAAAAACCGCTGGCACAGTTCAAATGAAACTTGGTACAAACCTATCAGGTAATGGCTAGAACTTATTACTGAGGTTTTAGCTATCACCATGTACATTAAAGTATTTGCATTAAGTAATTACTCAATAATAGTGCATGCTTAAAATTTCATAAAATTGATGTAACAGAGCACATATTTTGTAAAAAAAAAAAAAAAAAAAATTAGAAGAAATAATGGAAATTAGTACTAGCCAGCAAATTATCAAGGTATATCTTTGGACATGTTGGCAAAGTGTATCGTGGCAAGTGAACACTTGACCACACACACACACACACACACACACACACACACACACACACACACACACACACACACACACACACACACACACACACACACACACACATACACACACACACATATACATACATACATACATACATACATACATACACACATACATACACACACACATACATACATACATACATACATACATACATACATACATACATACATACATACATACATACATACATACCCCCCCCCCCCCCACACACACACACACACACACAATGTTGACAGTAGAAAATATCTCCTTTCAGATCAAGTTTTAGTCGAAATAACTATTGTGGTCTACCACTAAACGTTCACACACATATCAAACAGTCTGAACTATTGGAATTGTAGAAATGGTTTCATTTTGTGTCCTAAAAATCTGATATTATCAAAAATGGTTTGCGAAGAAATAATGTTTCGTAAGAAATCTGATGCGAGGGTTTTGTACTCATGCTTACCAAAACAAGGGGTATGTGCTTGTACGTATACGCTTTCGTGGGACGAGCTGTGACGTAGAGGGCGCCTCTCAACCTTCATCAATGCTGTAGAAAAATTGATCTGTAGTGACGCGTGAAAACGGGTTATTGTCGACAGACGCTGAACAAGAGAAATAATTACGAAGGAGGGGATTTTTGTTCGTTTGAGTTCGGATTAGATAATCGCTTTTGTCTTCAGTCCTGTTGTTTAGTTAGGACCTACCAAACAAAATGCAAAATAGATGTTGAATAGTGATGATTTTTCGAGAGGTCTATTGTCTATTTCTTACACTTCTAATGAAGCACTATTTGAATGAAGTGGGGATTACATTCACACAAGTATAGCATGTTCAACATTTTTTGGCTTTTGAATTCAAGAGTCAACAATTTTATAGATGTAATCCAACTTGGACAAGCTAGACGGTTCAGGTACACTGGTTGTATGAAGGAGCAATTAATTAAGAAATGTGAAACGTACCTCATTAGCATGTGAGGTAAAAAAATACCAAAAAAAACCGACACATTCCTCTGCCCTCTTCCTTATCTCCTCTCATTAGGTACAATACTACGAGACTGAAACTACTAAAAACTTTCATCGACTTTTCTCCTGACAATGTTATGAATATTTTTTTTGAAGTAAGGTTATCAGACACCACCACTGATGAGACACTGTCGGTGGTGATCCTAATGCTTTAATTAGTATCCGACATTACAAAGCAACTTTGCATGTGAAAGATATAAGTCGAAATGTGACCATTGTACGTTGAATACTCAAAGAAAAAATATCGGAAGTACTCAGTGTTTCAGTTCAGTGCTTCGAGAAAAGAAAATGAAGCGATCTGTTCATCATAATACTAAGGGATCGGTCAGTTTCTTCGGCCGGGGGGGTCCGGTGGATTGGTAGGGGGGGGGGGGTCACCCAGGAGGGGGTCATGCTTTTCAAAATTGTGGATAGGGGGAGCCATTGTATTTTAAATTGTGATGGAAGAAAAAAATCCTTTCTACAATGGCATATTGCCTTGTCTGAAATGTGGTAAATGTCAATATTTGTTCTTGTCCCTGTTTCTTACATGAATTCTTTAATATTACTTATTAGTTCAAACATAACTATACATATACATATACATGTATTACCTATCTACCATACTAGTTACAGAACATGTCATGTAAATGCTTGGCTGTTTCACAATCAGTGCTTCACTTATATTGCAGTTTGGGGCAAAAGTGAACTTGAAGGTTTCGTAATAGCAATTTTCATAGATAGTTTATAAATGAAGTTAATCTAAATTGTTCTACTCGTCATGTTATTGACACTACAAATCATCACATCTCATCAGATTCCAGTTTCTATTATACACTAGGTATGACCACCTAAAGTTCTCTAACATACCGGTGACTTTATTATACATATATTAATGCCCCTATACTAATGTTACATGTCCATTTTATGTGATATAGGAAACTCATTTAAAACGTACATTTACGTTAGCTTTTCGAAGCTTGGAAATATTACCTCAGAGGTTATGAATAACCTAAACATTGCCTAAGTATCTCAATCAAAAAACTCCAGATCTGCCAGAGGGAAAATCCCAAGGACTCCCTCACCCCCAGAGGTCACTCATGCATTCAACCAACAATCAGATGCACCAACAACCTTTTTACTGTCATAATGGTATTAAACTTTTCTTAAATATTTTCACCCTATTCTAATTTGAGATGATATTGTCTTTTTCCAGATGTGAAATGTTTGCCAAGATAGTCTAAAATTGCTTTAATCTCCAAATCTCCCCTACCAATGATACTACCATTAGATGTGTTGACCTTTACTACATGTATATAATGATGCCATTTAACTTTTTAAGAACATATTTCAACCCTTAGCGTAAGTTATAAAGAATAGTTTCTGATACTTGCTGTCTTGTAAAGCATGGATTAAGTTATTGCTTGAAAGAGTCTAAATAGCGTAAATATTGGCTATAAGAGTAAAAATCCTCCAGGGCTTCTAGAGGGAGACTCCTCAGACCCCCCGCATGAGGTGGACATATCCCAGTCTCAAGCTCTTCCCCTCTTACTGCCAAGATGCTATCAAAGTATATTTCAAAAGTATTTTTACATGTTGGTGTTGTCTTGTAAGGCTTGGAAATTATTGTCTGAAAGGGTCTGAATAGTCTCAAAATTGACTTTTCGGGGGAAAAACCTCCAGGGCTTCTAGGTGGAGACCCCCTAGGACCCCCCCCCCCCATTAGGTATACACATCCCAGTCTCAAGCTCCCCCCCCTACCTCTTACTGTCAAGATCCTATCAAACTATATTTCAAAAATATTTCAACCTTATGTAGTTGCTTTTTACATGTTGGTGCTGTCTTGTAAAGCTTGGAAATGATTTTATAAAAATGTCTGAATAGTCTCAAAATTGACTTTTCAGAGTTAAAAACCTCCTGGGCTTCTAGGGGGAGACCACTAGGACCCCCCCCCCCCATGACAGCTGTACATATTCCCTTCTCAAGCTTTCCCCCTACCTTTCACTGTCAAGATGCTATTAAACTCCTTTTCAAATATATTTACCCTGTGTAGTCAATAATTATAATTATGATAGTGCTAACCCGGGATCTTATAAAGTAGATGCAAGACAGTCAAGCAGTCCACACTGAGTCACGATCAAAAAATACCTGTCACTCATGCGAATATCATATATGGGGGGGGGGGTCATCATGTTTTAGAATTAAGTGATAGGGGGGTCAGCCTGTTTTGGGTTTTACAGATAGGGGGGGGGGGGGTCAGTGACTTTTTGTCGGCCCGATTTAAGAATCCACCGCCCCCCCCCCCCAGGCTGGAGAAACTGACCGGTCCCTAACCGTTGAATTGTACTCATATACCAGATACGTTGAGGAGAGAACGTCCAGCGAGTAACAACTGCCAGTGATTCAGCGGTGTACGTGAACGATTTAGAGTCATTTGTAGCGCACGGTTTAGGGTACATATTTGAATTTCTGAATTAATTAAAAGAGAAAACTTAACCCCGGGATTAACAGTCGTCTTTGAAGAGTTCATCATGATCATCTACTAAATGGCTCAAGAATACGAGTAGAAAAATGACAAGAGTTTTAAAAGAAACTGTTCTATGATATTGAATAATGAAGACAACAATCAAGAACAGATTAAAATCTAAATATAAATAAACATTTTTTTACTGAGTTTAATCAATAGATGGGTATATTAAGTTTCTAATGAGTTTGATCAATAGATGGGTATATTAAGTTTCTAATGAGTTTGATCAATAGATGGGTATATTAAGTTTCTAAAGCACAGTCTACATCTATGTAACGAATGTGAACGTCACGATTGTGGAGTTCCTTTCATTCATGTAGATTGAAAGCAATGCTCGCTCTCTCTCTCTCTCTCTCTCTCTCTCTCTCTCTCTCTCTCTGTCTCTGTCTCTCTCTCTCTGTCTCTCTGTCTCTGTCTCTGTCTCTCTCTCTGTCTCTCTGTCTCGCGCTCTCTCTCTCTCTGTCTGTCTGTCTGTCTGTCTGTCTGTCTGTCTGTCTGTCTCTGTCTCTCTCTCTCTCTGTCTCTGTCTGTCTGTCTGTCTCTGTCTGTCTCTGTCTGTCTCTCTGTCTGTCTCTGTCTGTCTCTGTCTGTCTCTCTGTCTGTCTCTGTCTGTCTCTGTCTCTCTCTCTCTCTCTCTCTCTCTCT
>NC_135564.1:22255441-22298686 GCF_964340395.1 Glandiceps talaboti | reverse complement strand
CTCTCTGTCTGTCTGACTGTCTGTCAGTCTCGCGCGCTCTCTCTCTGTCTGTCTGTCTGTCTGTCTGTCTGTCTGTCTGTCTGTCTGTCTGTCTGTCTGTCTGTCTGTCTCTGTCTGTCTCTCTCTCTCTGTCTCTGTCTGTCTGTCTGTCTGTCTGTCTGTCTGTCTGTCTGTCTGTCTCTCTCTCTCTCTCTCTCTCTCTCTCTCTCTCTCTCTCTCTCTCTCTCTCTCTCTCTCTCTCTCTCTCTCTCTCTCTCTCTCTCTCTCTCTCTCTCTCTCTCTCTCTCTCTCTCTCTCTCTCTCTCTCTCTCTCTCTCTCTCTCTCTCTCTCTCTCTCCAACGTAGTATTACATTTAATTCAACCATCACATGCCAATATATGAGTTTTAATCACACGTTCCTATTTTGATAGGAATAATTAGTGTTTTTCTGAGAATGTGAAATTCGTGAACATTTATAATTTGTTTGTTGATTAATTATCCCCCCCCCCCAATCTTTTGTTCTACATTTTAACATGGTGGGAAAAGAACTCCAATTGACAACAATGCATTTGGTTGTTATTTCACAACAGCCCTTATATGACTAGCATACAGCATTATTCACATTAAGTAAAGACAACTGTGGATGTAGAAATCCGGTTGGGACATAGACCCTACACGTGTAGGGTGTAGGATCTATGGTTGGGAGACACAACCAAGTAAAAGACACGCAGTTTAGGGTTGCAGATTTCCCGGCCATACGTTGCGAAAAAAGTAGATTTGTCGCGATGAAAAGAGTTGTCGAGTTGACCTATTTCTTGCCAACTTTTTACATCAACCTCAGACAACTAAAAGTTTTTGTAGTTGTCTGGGCATCAACTGATCACTTGCACATATAACTTAAAGCTAAAATAAAAATATCAGGATTAAGACAGCTTAGCACACATTGTGCTATTGACGGCTCCGATGAGCGTGATGTCCATGAATGTAACATTTTTTTTAATTGTCAATTTTGACATTGATATAGATGTATTAAAAGTAATAATGAAATACGTTTTTAGAAAGATGAAATTAAATAGAATGTGTCCTAAGAGACTTTACTTATTTCACAATATTGTCGTAAATAAATTATGAGGCCAAATCCCCAGGTGTCGTACAAGATAGTGTCAACGTTATCACGACGACGACGACGACGACGACGACAACGACGACGACAACGACAACGACGTGGTGGGTCAACAATGTGTCTTATTTCCGTGTTTAATATATTATTCTATACTGGTACTTTTAAATCAATGCCAACATCTTTCAAAATATTCCCGACTACTGAAAACATTCACGTGTAAGCAATGTAGAAATACACGAATGTCATTGACAATGCTTCGTTTTGTAATGGTGTGCCATTTGTCACTTTGGTGTCGCTTTCATTTCGTCAACGGATAGATAACATTTAAAAGTGGAGTAAACCGAAGTTTGAACTCAAACAAACAAATAATTGTTGTTGTGAATGTACTCGACATTTTAAACGAGAACTTTCCACTACTTCGAATTCAGTTGTGACATGTTTGAAGCATCGAGTCAAGGAAATCATCACAGAGGTCATGAGGTCAGACTGGAGATGGATGATGTGTTTGGTTAAGGATAGTGGCAATTGAGTGGACGTAATGAGTCGGGTATTGTATCGTAATACTCTATTCAAACAAGTCCTAAATCACATTGTACCACACAGAATGTTAAAAATGCTCTATTTTATCAACGTCTCTCGAGATCTCGAGTGCCTTCTAACATTTCGAGCAGACATTTAGAATTAGCCAATCAGAGCACAGTGCAGTGTACGTAACGTATGACTCACGGGGTCAAGTCGAGGCTCATTCAGTTACGATGACCAAGCCACTAACTTTCACTTGGACAGTTTTCATTCCATCTTTCAAATAGACTTCAAATCACAAAGGTTATCCATTAATCGGCTGTGATCGGCTATCGACGTCACAGTACGTCGTTTAGTCGCCATTAATCGGCTGTTATCGGCTATCGACATCGGCTGTGATCGGCTATCGACGTCACAGTTCGTCGTTTAGTCCTCATTGTAGTATGTGTATACAAACATTAATTCATATTAAAACACAATCATTACTTAATTCTAGCAGTTTTTAAAAAAATGGTGTATTTTTTAAATCAGTATTAATAAATAAAGAAAAAACCCACAAGGTTTATTTGCGATTTTAAAAATGGAGTGTGCAGATTTTACTTCCAGGGTGACCCGGAGGATTTCCCCTTTTCCTTGTGTATTTGTTTCATGCCACCCTACAAAAGCTTGGGAAAAATTGATGCCCCCCCCCCCCCTGCAAGTTCTTGATTTTTTTCCATGCCCCCCCCCCCCCCATAGACTTACACACATACACAAACACACTTTACATACACAATGTACATGTATGTATGTATGTATGTATGTATGTATGTATGTATGTATGTATGTATGTATGTATGTATGTATCATTATGTATGTATGTATGTATGTAGCACGCACGCACGCACGCACGCACGCACGCACGTACGTATGCATGCATGAATGTATGTATGCATGCATGTATGTATGTATGTATGTATGTATGTATGTATGTATGTATGTATGTATGTATCATTATGTATGTATGTATGTATGTATGTATGTATGTATGCATACAATTACAAAAGAGTACAAACCTCACAATGAACAAGAAGACCAATGAATATTTCATAAACTTAATACTCATAAAAAAGACTTAAAAGTTTCTATGTATAAAACTTTAAAATATCACCAATGGTTCTGCACAACTGTATGAAATGTACTGATATGTAGGAAGGTAAAATGAAAATATCTCTTTTGGACTTTAAGTCGTTTACACACACACACACACGCGCGCGCGCACACACACACACACACACACACACACACACACACACACACACACACACACACACACATACATACACACACACACACACACACACATACATACATACATACATACATACATACATACATACATACATACATACATACATACATACACACATACACACATACATACACGCACACACACACACGCACACACACACACACACACACACACACACACACACACACACACACACATTGCTTCATTACCATGTACCATGCCTATAGCCTTTGAACCTGTGAACCTGCGGGTATGCTTTAAATACTTCACAACTGTTCTACTTTTTAGATATGTATTGAATACAGCTTTAGTTCCAATACCGGTTTGTGTTGCTCAGCTTGTCAACAATGCAAGTGTAAATATGAACATTTTTATTGTTGGAAAGAATAGCCAAAAAGTGAAATAATTTAACTATCAACATTTGTGCTTGTTGTTATACTTTGACTGATAGACAAGTTTTACTTCTATTTCCAGTACTAGGGGATTTCACTTGGCAAAAATATCAGATCAAAACATTGGGAAGAGCAACAGAAAAAAAGATAAAACAAGAAATATAATGACTATGACTGGTTGAAGTTGTTCTTGAGTGGAACTCTTGAAAACATGAAAATGAAATAGTTAGATAAATATCTTGATGAGCATAAATTACCTAAACAGAGAAAATTAAAAAGAGAAAAATTAGACATAATATCCACTCACATAATAGGAACACCAGAATTTAGCTCTAGAAATATGACTGCAAATGAAATTAAAACTAATATCATGGAAATGAGTGATACAGCCCAGTAGTGACTCTGAGACTGAAAGTGACACTTCTGTAATGCATGTTCTAGGCAGTGATGGAGACGTATGGCGGACAAGTAACTTTGAAAAGTGGCAGAATTGCAGATCGATTTATGTTGCATTAAATAATCGTGGGTTTTTTTTCCATGACCCCCCCCCCCCTCCTAGAAAATTGTGAAATTTTTGTTTAGGCCCCCCCCCCCTAATTTTTCCTGGGAAAAATTTATGCCCCCCATGAAAATCCTCCGCCCCGCCCTCCGGAAGTAAAATCTGGACACTCCCTAAGTACACTCAAATTTCTTTATGGAAATGGGCATTTTAATTGTAGATGTGCGCCCAATGATGGAACTCCACAATTACAAAGTATAGAATGTACCCATCATTTGACCTGATTTTTCACGCCAACTTTCATCGACTTTTGATACAAGGTATATCATGTTAGTCTCCTGCTGGGGTGGAGCCCTCAACGGCAAGAGTCTTTGTAATGGCGACTACGTGTATATGTATCAATAAATATTAAGGCATAATTTTGAATATTCATATAAAACAGATTGAATATAAGGATAACTTTGACATGTTCTTATTGTTACACACAACGTTTCAACTGTTAAATTCTAAGGACTATTATTATTCATGTTATATAGCCCTCTAAATAACCTTTGACCTTTTAATCTGGAACGAGTTCATGTCAAAACAATTGGGAGGTACGAAGGGCATTAATTTTCACTATGTTTTTATCAATTTTTGCAAACTGCCAAAGGTTTACCCTCTGAGATAGGGTGACAGATTTCCAGTTGTGAAACAGAGTCACATGCTAAATTATTTATCTTCGGGGATGACGCAAGTGGACTAATATCTCAAGATGCTTTGTTCTTGAACGAGCAATTGTCACTTCATTTAGCAAAACCATTTTCGTACATTCTTGTCCTAAACATAGTGCAATGGTATATTTTAGTTGTGCAAATCGTCCTGTGTTATCAATAAATACTGAAACTGCACGAAATGCACTTCCCCATATGAGTGTCTGCCATCTTTTTTGTTTTTCATGTGCAACATTCTAAGAGTGCCTGCAGTTGACAACACATTTTTACTCTTGAATGCACCCTGTACATA
This sequence comes from Glandiceps talaboti, assembly GCF_964340395.1. Taxonomy (NCBI): domain Eukaryota; kingdom Metazoa; phylum Hemichordata; class Enteropneusta; family Spengelidae; genus Glandiceps; species Glandiceps talaboti. The sequence goes on along the minus strand of NC_135564.1, from coordinate 22,293,873 downwards.
CAAGAAAGAGTATGAAATCTATGAAAAATGTAATTCCTACAACAGAAGACACTAATTGCGTTGTGATTTTGAGAACATGGATAACTCATGGTGTATTGCTGAGAAGAAATAACCTGACAACTAATCGCAAATCTACACCAAATATAATGATGGATTCACATCTTTGGATCTGAATGTGAATCCCAAAAAATATTCAGTCAATACCTGACCTGGCCTGTACCTGGCCTGCACCTGTGCCTAATGTGGTGTGATGTAATGTGATATGTGTGGTTTGATTTGGTATATGTGGTGTGTGAGGCGTGTGGTGTGGTGTGGTGTGGCGTGGCGTGGCGTAGCCTAGCGTGGTGTAGTGTAGTGTAGTGTAGTGTAGTGTAGTGTAGTGTAGTGTAGTGTAGTGTAGTGTAGTGTACAGTGTAGTGTATTACCTCGTAATGATCAATTACTCTGTTGTATAGTATATTGTCCTTATTGTATTATATATATATATATATATATATATATATATATATATATATATATATATATATATATATATATATATATATATAACTCGGTGAGTATCAATCTGCTAAGACAGTGCTCTATACCGCAGTGGCAGAGCGTAATAGTTTTGGTAGTACTGGAACTCTTTCTTGGTTGTAACTCGGAGTTTCACGCATGGTGCGATCATCAGACACTCTGATGATCTGATGATCGCACCATGCGTGAAACTCCGAGTTACAACCAAGAAAGAGTTCCAGTACTACCAAAACTATATATATATATATATATATATATACTCGGTGAGTGTCAATCTGCTAAGACAGTGATCTATACGTATACATATATATATATGTATATATATATATATATATATATATATATATATATATATATATATATATATATATAAAGGATATATATATATATATATATATATATATATATATATATATATATATATATATATATATATATATATATATATATATATATATATATATATATATATATATATAGTCTGTGACTGCTTCACACAGTGCAGAAAAAAACGCTTTAGCGTCCATACAATTAATATAGATATCAAATATGGTCAGTTCCATAACAGTTCTACTATATCAAATCTAAATGCTTGATCCAAATTTCCTGACGTTGCTGTAACATAGTTCAACATTCTATATACATTCTATTATTTCAACAGCTATCGTGGCTATATATTCTGGAATGTGATGTAACATTGTTGTTTCCCATATAACCATTGTCTCTACCGTATTCAGTGATAATGATTTTCCAAGTCCCGATGCAACGTTTCAACTCATTGCCTTCTTATAAATTATTCAGGTTTTAAGAAATTAGGTTTATTCACATAAATTACCTACAGGGTAATCATTTTGTCGAGAGGAATCCAAATGTGATTACAGGTGACAAGAGGCATAATTCTCCTCAGAGTGCTCTCCATATGTGTGACGTAATAGAATGATATCAGTGATGTATCATATATGCCCCATATAAGGAGTCGCAACGGCATAGTTCATAATTCGTTTTGTCTTGAAAATGTCACAATAATTAGCACTGACTTACACTGACGTAGTGAACGAGGTTCAAAAAATTGACAACGATGGCCACACACAACATGGGGTACTTGACCTACGATATTGGTTGTGCGTATTATAATATATGTTCGTGTTAGTATCGGAGAGAGGAATGTTTAAATTTTGAAGAATGGCCTTATTTTTTTTAACTCAAAATTCTGAGCATCCGCCAGGAGTTCAAGATGAATACTAAACTCACTAAATTAAACCGAGAATCATCGCCGCTGCAGCTTCACCAAAATCCTATCTTTTCCCTTTATATTTGGCACGATTTTTTGACCCTTTGCATTATTAATGTTGCTTGATGGTCTAAACTTAAGGGAAGTGTAGTATAATGTTAAAGTTGATGGATATTGTGAAGGTGAAATAGGACGACCAATCAAAACGTGACTAATAGAAGGACCAATCAAAACGTGACTAATAGAAGGACCAATCAAAACGTGACTAATAGAATAATCTCCACAAAGATCACCCATTGCATCACGATTTGGTTTGACACAGACCTGTGGTCTGATCATGGAGATTGATTTATTCCATATAATCACTTGGTATGTGGATGAACACGATATCAAGGCGCCGACCGACTGACTGCTTGTCTTGTCTTCATCCAATATCTAACTTTGTTATATTCTGTTGAATATTCACTTATCTTCTAACTGGGTATGACATGGGGAAAAAGTGTGGACGAATATAGACGAATAAAAGCTATAATATTATTTTGGTGAATAAGATGTGTAGACTATATAATGAATAGGAATCCAATAAATGAACAATGAAACTAACTATTTATTTATTTATTTATGTCTCTCCGTTGTTCTATCTTTGTGTCTCACATGCTAGTCTATTTCATACAGCGATGTTGTCTTACATTGTTAGTTTTTGTACTTCCTACGAGGATGCGAGGGCTAGGAAATACGACAGCTAACTCTCTCTCTCTCTCTCTCTCTCTCTCTCTCTCTCTCTCTCTCTCTCTCTCTCTCTCTCTCTCTCTCTCTCTCTCTCTCTCTCTCTCTCTCTCTCTCTCTCTCTCTCTCTCTCTCTCCAACGTAGTATTACATTTAATTCAACCATCACATGCCAATATATGAGTTTTAATCACACGTTCCTATTTTGATAGGAATAATTAGTGTTTTTCTGAGAATGTGAAATTCGTGAACATTTATAATTTGTTTGTTGATTAATTATCCCCCCCCCCCAATCTTTTGTTCTACATTTTAACATGGTGGGAAAAGAACTCCAATTGACAACAATGCATTTGGTTGTTATTTCACAACAGCCCTTATATGACTAGCATACAGCATTATTCACATTATCAGTTTCAATAATCACATTTTAATGTTGTCTAATTTTCCAATTTTATGCCGACTAAATTTTTATGATTTGACTAATCATGTGTTTCAGGGGCTTCCGGGTAGTTAGCCACAGACAGATGTACGGGAGCCATTGGAGCTAGTTTTCAATCGTCTGCTGTTTAAACCTACTGTCTGCGATAACTCCTTATACATTGCTAATAGTAATACTCAATGTTTGTGCATTCAACTTTGACCTCCCAGTAATATATACAATTTCACTATCAATTTTGATGATTACAGGTTACTATCTACCTTTTGTTGTAATGGATACGATTCTATTATTCACATGGCAACACAAAAGAGTGGTACTTCGAATTCTCGCTACCAATGACCCCAATTTTCGCTTTGGCAGGTTTCCATAGTAACAAGAACGAACATAATGTTATGTAAGTAACCTTGACCGCCGAAGATTGGGTCCATTTTCTAGGTTTGTGACTCAATGCAATGTGTCAGACTGAAAGGACGAGATTCGTACAATGTATATTGTATAGCCAAAGTTAAAACATAGGATAAACGATAGATAACAATACATCTCAGATGACAATTCTTAATGTGTTGTGGGTGTTGTGCTCTGTTGTTGTTGTTGTTGCTGCTGTTGTTGTTGTGTTTGTTTGTTTGTTTGTTTGTTTGTTTGTTTGTTTGTTTGTTTGTTTGTTTGTTTGTTTGTTTGTTTGTTTGTCAGACCAATATGATTTATCTTTAAAACTGTTTGCGTGGCAGAAAACGTCAATCTTGTGTATCTTGTTGAATTGGTCTAGTATACTCCGTCACCTGTATCAGAACTGTCTTATTGGTCTAGTATACTCCGTCACCTGTATCAGAACTGTCTTCCTTGAAATAGACACTGTTACCATGGTAAATGTTACGTTTGGTATTCTTGATATTCGTATTAAAATTCAAAATGGCCTCCATGTTTTGTGTGTGAAGTTGCTGAGGGCAAAATATGATAATGTAATTATATTAGTTCGAAATAATGGCGACTTTATTTCCTTCAATGACTTAGTATAATTTATTTCTTAAAAGGTTCTAAAAACGTTTGGATATTTCTAATTTTAAAGGAGAATTTTGTCACAAGATATATTATTTTCTTAACTTAACTTACATTAGTACAGAAACTCTCTATATCCGTGGCATAATATCATTATTTTCCAAACATATTGATAATATTGGTGTTAAAATCTAGAAATTAATCTCAACAGCCAGGCTAGCCAGTCTACGTTTACATATGCCGACACACATTTATGAAGTAACAATTATTCGCACAATTTTCGAATAAATAAAACTACTAACTAAGATTGATAGTGGAGAAAGACACGTTAAGACTGATTTACACTGACTAGTTTGACGCAGTGGGGGTTTAAAACATTATCTGATTAACAACAACACGATCAATATCAGTTTTAAATTGGATAGGTCCTACAGCCTGGTTCATATTTAATAATCTTATCACCATCTTCCATTTGACGTAATACAAATTCATTTCATTTGTATAGATTATGACCGTATTTGATATGAATTTATTTGTTTATATGTTCACAAAGCGTTTTCATATATTTTTTATTAAACTATCATTACGATGTTTGATACATGTATCAGTTATTTGAAGGTCGAGATTGGTTCATAGTTGTTTCACGGGGGGGGGGTGTCAAAGTACAAAATTCTTGTTCTCTTCAATTTCTCCATTCAGTGAAGTTTTTTCTCGTCGTGGTCGATCCATAGTCCTGTCCTTTTAAAGCATACAACAAGGTACAGTGGGTACGTAGTTAGGGGTGGACCATTTGATATCTGGGGGGGGGCTTGGAAGACTTGGGGGGGGAGAAAGATGCCAAATGGAGTTGCTTGAAAAAAATCCGGATATGAGTGGGTGATGAAAAAAAAAAGATGAACCACATCATATCCCTGCTAGAAAAAAAATGTCTTGGCAGGGATATGATGCACAAGTTCGAGTGTACTGTTCAACCTGCTAGTACCTCTCCAACCAGGACACTTGTCAAATCATGACAAACATTTTCAAACACATGTCAGGGACCAGTCAGTTTTGTTGGCCTGTGGTACATATATATATTTGTTCTTGTTTCTGTTTCTTTCATAATTTTTTTAAATATTACTTCATGTAAGGGTTCAAACATAACTATACATAAAATTATACATATACATGTATTACCTAGCTACCACACTAGTTACAGAACATGCCATGTAAGTGTTTGGCTGTTTCACAATCAGTGCTTCACTTATCTTGAAGGTTTCGTAATGGTAATCTATAATACTATTATATAGTTTATAAAATAACTTAATCTAAATTGTTCTAGTCTCTTCAGTATGAATTTGTCAGAAGGGGTGAATATACTTCCTATTTCAGACACTACATGTATCGACACTACAACTCAAATTCAAGTTTCTATTGTACACTAGGTATGACCTCCTAAAGTGCTCTAACACATCAATAACTTTACTATAAATGCAATATCAATGTTCCTATACCAATGTTACAGGCCCACTTTTATAACATGGAAAACTTATTTAAAAAGTTATATTTACTTTAGCTTTTCGAAGCTTGGCAACATTACCTCAGAGGCTATGAATAACCTAAAAATTGCCTATAGAAACAAAAAAACTCCAGATCTGCCAGAGGGAAAACTCCATGGACTCCCTCACCCCAGAGGCCACTCATACGTTAAACCAACAATAAGATTTACCAAAATTGATTTTTTTTAAAAACTTCAAAAGCTTCAAGGGGGAGACCCCCTAGGACCCCATAAGAGGTGAACATATCCCAGTAGCTCTTACCTCCTACCTCTTACTGTCAAGATACAATCAAAACTTTATTTCAAAAATGTTTCAACCATATGTGGTTGATTTTTTACATGTTAGAGCTGTCTTGTAAAGATTGGAAATTAATGTCTGAAAGTGTCTGTGAATAGCTTAAAATTTGACTTTCAAGAGTAAAAATCCTCCAGGGCTTCTGAGACCCCCCCCCCCCACACACACACAGACATATAAGAGGTAGACATGTCCCAGTCACAAATCAAAGTTCTTCCCTCCACCTCTTACTGTCAAGATCCTATGAAACTTTATTTAAAAAATGTTTCAACCCTATGTAGTTGCTTTTTACATGTTAGAGCTGTCTTGTAAAGCTTGGAATTATTGTCTGAAAGTGTCTGTGAATAGCCTAAAAATTGGCTTTAAAGAGTAAAAATCCTCCAGGGCTTCTAGGGGGAGACCCCTAACACCCCCCCCCCATACACACACACACACACACTCACACAAGAGGTGGACATATCCCAGTCTCAAAGCTCTTCCCTCTACAGCTTACTGTCAAGATGCCATGAAACGTTATTCACGGGAGTCGGTGACTTTTTGTTGGCCCAATGGAAAAAAACACTGACCACCCCCTATCCCCCCCCCCCTCCCCAAGCTGGAGAAACTGACCGGTCTGTCTGAATGTTTGAACTCACCAAATCAAGTTTCCGATTTGCATTTTTCAGTGTGTCATCATACCATGGCATAAAAACTGTCAATGATGTTTATTTAATTGAAAATCAAACATGTATGAAATATGTAGTTTTCTAAATATAATCTGTGTGTGATAGAACAGCCTCTTTTTACTCGCTTTATTACCCTGTGTGAAAACCAAACAGAAAATTGTGGCAACAAATGTAGGTGTTCAACATTGACGTAAAAAAAATTCGGATATCTCAAAGAAGCAAAGAAAAAAAAAGCTTCCAGCATAGGCGAAGGAGAAAAAAAAATAATTCTCAGGCAAGCAATGGGAAAAAAATAATGACTCTCCACCAATCTTCAAAGCCCCCCCCCCCCGGATATCAAATGGTCCACCCCTTATTGCTATCCTAATAATATCGTCCCTCCCCCCAACAGAATCACCTCATATCTTCATTCTGAAATGGGCGGAACACGGACGATCTCAGAACGTTAAACGTTATCTCATTTTTTGAAATATCCAATTTGTCACATCGTGGAAAAAAAGTGTCGAATTGTACGATAACATTAATTGGTGTCTTATGATGGAATGAGCGAACCGTGGCAATTTGATTGCAAACACAGGAAAGTTGCGTCTACAAATATTTCCATGGCTAAGTTTCAAGTGTGCATCTATTGGCACATCGACCTAATTCACATATACATTGTACATGTGTAAATAATCCAAATCAATTATTCCGTTATTGTTCTAGTTACAAGAACTATCTTAATATCTTTTTAATCGAAGACCAAAATAGTTCTTGATTTGTTGTGAAATGTTGATGGAAAAAATGAAACTTTCATTGACAGGAAAGGCTTGCCAGCCGAATACTCCTGGATTTGTCTAATCATGGAAGTATCACCCAATCCATGGGCTGATGTTGACCCGAATCGTCCTCGTAACTATGGATACTGATAGTTTTGACATTAAACACTACGTTGTCTTGTGAAATGGTGGATGTAAAATGTCATCAACTAGTTGTACGTCCACGACGTTACCACTTGAGTTTAGTTTAGGTCGCCTGGGGTATCAGAGACCGCACTACCATTATAGGCTATAACTATTAACATTGTATCTCATATGTTGGCCCTGCTTTAAATGGCAAAGTACAAAGTACTTCCTGTTGCCGTCTATTCGCCCAGCACAGCGGATCATTAATTATATTCCTTCCTAATCCAGCTTGTCGCTGTCTCCAATTTAAGTACTCTTCGCAGACAACCGGTCGAAGGAGTTATGCTCCATGCCGGTTTTACATTGCTATCTTGCTAGCGGAAACAGACGACAGTGTGGCATTGACGACGGTTAATTGTGGACGCTGCTATGACTGCGATTCCTTCATATGGTTGGGTTTTTAATCGCTACCAGCGGGGTTTATGATGTGTACTACTATAAAAGGTGACTGACCTTAACTTAAGGTTCAACATATTACGATGGTTTTCTTTTTACATTCCTGGGATTAACACTCCATATTTCATGTCTATTAAACTTATATAACAACACAAATTTCTTTTGACAATTAATTGTCATGACTAATTGTAATCACTGTTTGATAATGTTACCATAAACACACACAATCTCCAAACGTCTGTTATTTGGAGGGACTGTAATTATTTGAATGTTACTTTTTATACAAGATATAAACATACATTCCATTATGACAGTGCAAAAGAAGGTCAAGACAAAAATTCGAATTCAAATGTTGTTTGCGGCAATTGATTAAAGTGTAAAATCTAGCCACAGATAAACCACAGTCTAAACAATATCCATTATGACCAACGCATGCTGGTTACTTTTCTAATTATGTTGAAATGTTAATGAAGTATTTACATTTACAATGTAAGTTCCTTTACATACATACATACATACATACATACATACATACATGTAAGTCACATACACTTAGTACAACTGGAAATCAATTTAATTGACTTGTAAACGCCTCTGTTTATTTAAATCTCTGGTCACTACAGAAAGGGGTGTCAGAAGTTCAAATTATTTGTTGTCATGTCCAGCTTGTGAATTATCAATATTTGGTTGGCTATGAATTCGTTTGGGATCTTTTCATCTTCGTAGAATATTAAAAAGGAAGTGATATTCATTCTCAACTTCACCACTTTTACATGTATGCGATCAATTCTACAAGTCAATGTTAATTCCATATAAGTCCTCCTAATTTTAATGCTGCGTAGCTAGTTATTTTATGTTTGATTAATAAAGACTTTCTTTCTTTCAAATGAATTTAACTGTTTTGAAACGTCACAAAATATAGCTGAGTGTAAGTTCAGTCAAACATGGTATAAGCGATATACCAATGTATGGCGTTTATCATAGAAACGAAATCTCCATCCAAACAACCTATCAGTACGCATTTCTCTGGTTCTTCAAGATAATATCTATCCTTCGCACCCCCCCCCCTTTCCTCCTCACTCCCCGGTTTCCCATTTTCAATTTCTCAACTCCCAATGTTGTTTTCTCTCATTATGTTTAATATCTCATGCATGGCAATCGATGCCAGGTTAATCCATAACGCGATAGACGTCTTAAGTAGTAGAGGATCGTCAACCCTATATGATTCCACTACAACTGACGCCACGTATACAGAGGGGACTGTTTTGACCCTGGAGGCATGACTGTATGATCGCAGCATTGCACATTAGAACCGACACATTCATACATACTCATGAATATTAGCTATTTATTTCACATTCTTCACGTTTTTATGGCCTGTATCCAGGGATGATATGTTTTTTTGTCTGCAGGCATCAACTGCGATCGATGTTTTGTTAGATCATGTTGCAAAAAGCCCGTTAGAATTGTCATATAAAGGTATGCGATTGCACTGATGGCAGTGAATGACGCCTCCTATTTTTATTGTTTTCGTATGTATTTTTTAATTTCATTTTTGATTTTGCTCTATCTTTAAACACATTTTTCGAATAAGAATTCAAGCATTTGACTTTGTAATGTTAATATACTATATGAATATAGAACATTACAAATCATTGGTTAGTTACGCGTATACCAGATACGACATGAGTCTGACAGCATAGCGTGAAGCATGAGATAATCCTATGTGTCACTAAGCTAATGTTTTAGTTCTCCACATATATTAGTACCTATTTTATTTCCATCGCTGCAAGTCAAAGTTTTAGTCATCGTTTCAGTATCACGTGCGTTCCCCGTCAAAATCAAAAGGTCACGTGATAAGTTTTCATATATATATTTTAAATTTTAGTTATCAGGAATGTCCTACGGGAAACAAGTCCCATTTACAGACTCAAATACAGGATACTAATAAACTACACAATACGGTAGGAAAACTACAAACACAATAACAGACAAAGTAAATACAAAAAAGAACAAATTGATTAATTAACTAAATTAGTTTAAAACATTGAATGTCAGCCTTAAACTTATTAATATACGGCAATATCAGGAGAAGATCAAACTATTTCATTGAAAGTATTCATACATCTATTAAGCAGAGAAAATTCTACAACGAGGGGTCTAAATAACTGTAATAAAACTTGACGATATTTGTAATACATTTCAGACAAAATGTGTAATAAACCTGCCGAAATTTGTAATAAAAGAAAGGTTTAGGAGGTTCCTCCCTGGCTTTCAGAGAATTGGAGTTACTCAGCCTAATCTTAGAAGGGAGATCAAATATCGTCATTATAGGTTTCCTAGAATCAATTTACAATAATTACGTCATTCTTAGGCCACTTGGAGTCTTCAATATATTATCGATCGATCTGTCAATCATTCAATCAATATATCAATCGATCATCCAATTAGTCAATAATCAATCTACTTATCTAAATACCTACCTACCTACCTATCTAGTAGACCTACTAGTACCTACGTGTTGGTTGGTTGGTTGGTTGGTTGGTTGGTTGGTTGGTTATCAACAAAGTGATTTCTCTAGAAAACATATAAACGGCGATTTCACAACCAATAGGTCACTTGTGGTACATTTGGGGGGGGGGGCAAACATTTAAAGTTCCGTAATGGCTGGAAAAGTATTCGTCATCGGTATTTTTTTAAAACAAGTCAGTGTATCAATAAGTCTACATCGACGAATTCTAGTCCGTGAGTGCATAAAGGCTATATTTCAGACATCACACATTACGGACACTATGTATTATGGATACTGCATATCACCATATCTCGCCAGAGTCTAGGGCACACACACCAGTACCAGATTCAGTTTCGATTATACATAGTACCGATGCACACCTAAAGCTCTCTAATATACCAAAGCGACTTTACTGCATCTATAAGAGTAATGCCACTATACCAATGTTACAGATACTACCATGTTCGGGTGACATACGCAACTGAGTTCTTAGGTCTACTTGCTGTCCTCTAATGTATTTACTGGCTTCAAAAAAGTCGTTTAAGTTGGTCCTTGAACTAATTGTACTTATGTATAAAAAGAAACATAATCGCTTGCCTTGTCCATGATATCAGAACTTCTGATGGATTTATTAACACAAGCCTATGACAGGCCAACCAACGATGGACACGGAACGATATTGTTATGTATCTACTTCTATGATTCAAATCCAACGTTCTTTCTTTCTTTAAATATCGTTCCGTGTCCATTTTGGTGCTAAATATCGCCGCAAAACTTCCCTGGCTTGTAGAATAAGTTATGACGCAGGGAATTATGATAAAGTTTCTTAGATTCAGGTGTTTAATTTGTTGAAATCAAGGATTGGTGGAGATGAAACATTGATTGTAAATAGTAAAAAACTAGTGTGTTTTCTATCAATTCACTCGACACAATCTAAAGCACTTTGATACGATCACATCAGATAGATTTATATGTAAACGTTGTTCTTAAAAATCTTAAACTCGGTTTTAAGATGTTGCCAATTTTATTACAAATGTCGACAATTTTATGACAAATGTCGACAATTTTATGACAAATGTCGTTAGTTTATTACAAATGTCGGCAATACTGTATTACAAATGTCGGCAATTCTATTACAAATGTCGTTTTTAGCACAACTCAACTGATAAGGTTCAGTAGTGCTATAGGCATCGCTAAGTGTCTGTCTGTCTGTCTGTCTGTCTGTCTGTCTGTCTGTCTGTCTGTATGTGTGTGTGTGTGTGTGTGTGTGTGTGTGTGTGTGTGTGTGTGTGTGTGTGTGTGTGTGTGTGTGTGTGTGTGTGTGTAAACAACTTAAAGTCAAAAACCGCTGGACCGATTGCCATGATATGTGGTGAGACCTTGGGTGTCTAGTTGGGAAATTGTTCAAATCAAAATGGTCTTACTACCGGTGCGTGATTTGGGTCAAAAATGTGATTTTTGGTAAAAAAAACTTAAACTTAAAAACTACTCGGCAGATCGGTCTGAAATTTAGTAGGAACATTCTTAGGGGTGTTTAGATTAAGAAATATTCACGACATGACGATTCCATCAGTTATATGCAAATTAGGGCTGAAAAGTGTCTTTTTGATAAAAAATACAAAACAAAAAACCCTATATCTCAATGAGACTGAAACTTGGTGAGATGTTTCTAGAAGTGTTATTCTGCAGATTTTCGTCAAAACATTTTGACACTATTGACCCTAGCAACCATGACCACGCCCTTAGTAACAACCAAATGTCAGTACATTTTGGTCAAATAACAACATCATCTGGTAGGCAAGTAAGTAAATATTCAAAAAATGTATGCAAATATCCCTAGCAACCATGACCGCCAATAGCAAGAGCTAAACGGTTGTGTATTTCACAATGTCAATGATAACAACATGGATTCTCTGACAAATGAAAAACGTTCAAAAAGTGTATACAAATATGCCTAGCAACAAGACCACGCCGATAGCAACAGCAAAGTGATCACGTATATTGCAAAGATAACATCAGGGATTCATAGACAAGTAAACGAAATTCAAAAAATGTATGCTAATATGTCTAGCAACATGACCACCCCATAGCAACTGCCAAATGGTCGCGTATACTGCTACAACACCATTGGCACTATTTTTAAAAAAACAAATGTCGGCAATTTTATTCCAAGTTTTACAACTGTATTACAAGTGTACTCATATATAATTGTTACAAGACTCTGTAAATATTCAAAACGTTTTGTAATGTTATATATATATATATAGTGGCCACAATAACATTTGGCTGTGATATTTATAAACAAAATCCAGAAGTTCAATATTGAAATATACAAAATACTGATTTAAATGAAATGACGATAAGAATAATTATTTTAGAGAAAGGGATTGGGGAGAAGTTATTCTCTCCGTGTTTCTGTCTTTCATTTAAACCAGAACTCATTCCCGGCTCTACTGGTCAACTATCCCTGAAATCCCTTCCCTATCAGATTTCAAATGATGAACTACTATTTAAAGTGCACAGCTCACCTAAACCATGCACATCCTCGAAAACACCACTAAATTGAATAGCTTGATGAAGAATAGAAAACCGTTGTAATGATGTGAAAGGGGGCTACTGTATTCAAACATTGATGGTATAACTCTGTAAGCCATACATCCATTGTACTCAGACATATAATAATCCCATGACTATTATTCAAACATGTAAAACAAATATCGTCAAAACAATGTTTGGGAAGTAGTGATAGTTAGTGTATTTCTCATAGCATTATATCTCATCCACTGTTTCCAGAACCCACCCCTCCTCCTTTTATAAAAACAACAACAACAACAACAACAACAACAACAACAAAGTGGTAGTAGAGCCAACTAACACCCTAACCCTTGTTGAGAAATTAAATCCAAATCCAATCCAAAATTAACGCGCACATGCATACATACACACACAAACAGACAGACAGACAGACAGACAGACAGACAGACAGACACACACACACACACACACACACACAAACACACACACACACACACACACACGGACAGACACACACACACACACACACACACACACGGACGGACAGACACGCGTAACAGAATCTTCCCTTACGGAAGGGAAAATCGTCTCTGAATCGTCTTCTGAGCTCCTTTGTCAAAATAAATCTATGATTTTTCTATGAAATGTCATCCTTATTATCCAACTCTATTTCTTCTCCTCAGTGGCTTATCGTTAAATATACAACGACTTGAATTCAATTTTCTATATAAATGCTTTTATTGTGAAATTTGTCACGAATTATGGCCATGATTTGGATTAAAGAAACTTCTGTTGCAAAATATAAAAAAGCCATCAATTTGTGCCAAACCTTGGCCATATTTTATACTATTTCCCCTGTAATCTTATACAAATACTACATCTCAGTGTAGCTGTACAATATATGCAAGTCCATCCTTAGTATTCTGCCTAATTTTTCCAATGGCCTTATTATTACTAATTATCATGATAATTTAATTGGCGACATTGTTTCTTGTCGCGACTCGTCATCTGTCCATTATTTGATGGGATTCATAACCAGTGACTCAAGCATAACGACGTCGTCGGCGATGACGCTCCTTTGGCCTCCTTACTTATATTAATAGTTTCTCTCTTCTTATAAGTTTGATAAACTAAATGCATGGAATTCGTATTATTGCCATCTCTACTACTACGTACAGTGTATCACGTGGTGTTGACAATTACGCCTTTATTTCCGAAATCGGTTATTTAAAATGAACGCAATGTTAACAGTGTAATATTGTGACGGATTAGTAACAGTTTTAAGACGACAAATTTGAACACATACAAGGCAAAAAGGAAAATCCGGCCGTAATGAAGTACAACGCTCTTTTGAACTGAGGAGAAATCCATATGAAGAAGATACAAAATACAGAGTAAAACAATAGTTAGACTAAAGTATCCACATCCATAAAAACAGTTTTCTCTCTCAAGTTACTGTTTAATCTCTAGTCCATGCACTCACTCCCCTCTCACCCTCCCTACGTATATTCACTCCCCCTCACCATCCCTACTCACTCCCCCTCACCATCCCTACGTATATCCAGTCCCCCTCACCCTCCTGGCCCTACGTATATTCACTCACCCCTCACCCTCCCCCCTACGTATATTCACTCACCTGCTCACCCTCCCTACGTATATTCAGTTCCCCCTCACCCTCCTGGCCCTACGTATATTCACTCACCCCCTCAACATCTCTACGTATATTCAGTCCCCCCTCACCCCTACGTATATTCACTCACCTGCTCACCCCTACGTATATTCACTCACCTGCGCACCCTCCCTACGTGTATTCACTCACCTGCTCACCCTCCCTACGTATACTCACTCACCTGCTCACCCTCCCTACATACATTCACTCACCTGCTCACCCTCCCTACGTATATCCACTCACCTGCTCACCCTCCCTACGTATATTCACTCACCTGCTCACCCTCCCTACGTATATTCACTCACCTGCTCACCCTCCTTACGTATATTCACTCACCTGCTCACCCTCCCTACGTATATTCACTCACCTGCTCACCCTCCCTACTATTAGATACAGGTCCGCCAAAATAAAATCACACGTATCTGAATGGTAAATAAGTAGAGGAAAAGCGAGAAACTTAAAATTCAGTATGAACTGCCTAAAAGTACACTTTGAACTGCGACGACTCCACACAGACGACTCCACACAGACTGTCCTTCCTCCAGACAAAATTCGATCTTAACTAAAACAACAGCACTTTGTTAATGTGTCTGTTTTACAACGATACAAAAACAAATATTTCCAGAGAACAGTTTGGACACGAGTCCTACGGGATGTATAATTACGAATTCGTGGTGTCGTCGAATTCACCTGTTTGGTATGAGTATATACTATGCAAGTACCCCACGTTGCTATGGTGACATTGTTCCTTCTTACTTTGTAAACCAAAATTCTTTCAATTTAGTTATTTAAACATGATTTTGACGACTTTCACAATTTTTGCTTTCTCAATTATTGTATAATTTCACACAAAGACCCGGATGTCAGTTTTCATTGACCACGACGTACCATGGGTGTCTGTTAGAAAAGGTCAAGAATTTAGTTTCGGTATGGTGTCAAGTTTACCAGACATTCATACCGTTACCAATCCGCCGTATTTTTCGTTTTTAACGTCCTTTCGTCCTCGCTTCAAATATTGATCTTAATCCGAGTAATTCATAGTGATTTCTCGGTGTTTGAATAGATCGAAGTAGATAATTATTTCAGTAATTCTTAAAACAACACTTTAAGTTATCATATGGAACACGCGATGACGTAGTAATGTGGCATGTCAATACTTTTGATGATTACCGTGACGCCAAAATACTGAGATGAAGTAATTTGTGTCATTATCTCTATCTAACATAAAACAGTAGCAGAATCTATGGAAATGATAGCTTTTTCATCAACACTGGAGAGTACTAGACGTCTGACATGTCGTCTTGTGTCAACAGTGAACCACAAATGGATAATTAGAAGAGGCGATGCAATGTCTTTCGATTTCAAGTTTTGTCATATTTAAAATCTGCAGAAATTTCAAGCTATCCAAACACTAGTGGTTGCTGGAGGAATTGACAAAGTTTGAAAGACTGGTGAGGTGATTTTCTATCAATTTCAACAATTGAGCTACTTGGCCTCCGTTATCCAAACATGGTCATTGCCAAGCTGAGTCCATGGCCAAACCGTTTATCTCAATTTTCCGGTGAATGCTTCATAAAAACGATAGCCAGCCAACGGTTAATTGGACGGACATACTTATTTTCTTGAAAAACCATACTGCGGAAAGGAAAATGTCAAAGTTATAAGAGTCTAACCCGAATGTTTATCTTTCGTGATCAAAACTAGGTTCGACACTAATGCCCCCGAAATAGCTATGATATTGCCGGTATGGTTGAGTGCTTGCATTGTCTCCTGTCGCATTAAGGATTGCTGCAGACATGGAGACCGAAAATCTTTGATTGAACACTCTTATCTGACTGATCGTGTGCTCTGATTTTGTGACACTTGTCTGCCAGTAATGAAATAGCCGTGTATCTCTGTCGCCAAAGCGCCACTGATTCCGATCGAGAGTTCGAGCCGAGACCTCGCCGGTGAAATCTGTGGAACAAACCATTGACGATCGGGGTGGTTAATGTGTGGAAATAGGAGTATCATGTATTGTACTAGAATTTGATGTAGATTGAGAGAATTGATAAATGGAGAGAGAGAGAGAGAGAGAGAGAGAGAGAGAGAGAGAGAGAGAGAGAGAGAGAGAGAGAGAGAGAGACAGACAGACAGACAGACAGACAGACAGACAGACAGACAGACAGACAGACAGACAGACAGACAGACAGACAGAGACAGAGAGAGACAGAGACAGAGACAGAGAGAAAGAGACAGACACAGTCAGTCAGACAGACAGACAGACAGACAGACAGACAGACAGACAGACAGACAGACAGACAGACAGACAGACAGACAGACAGACAGACAGACAGACAGACAGACAGACAGGCAGATTGAGAAAGAGATAAAGTGAGCAATGACTATTGATATGGGTGGACACAGGGAAAGTTACAACCTTAAGTAATTGCAAAGGGGGGGGGGGCGGTGGAATTAGGGTTCACTTTTTATAAATTGATCCTTGGGGTGGGCCATATTTTAGAAAATAGATATTGGAGGAGGGTCACATTTTACTTTGACTCATTTTTATGTAACTTTGCATTATTTTGTTATTTTGGCCTGATCCCACCGCTGCCACCTATTCCAATCCTACTTCCACATCCCACCACTGCCACCATTGTAAAGTACCATAATAATCCCATCAATTCAGCCACATTTTAAATAATTAGAATTTGTTTGTTGTTGAATTACTTGATTATGAAAATCAATTTGCAATTTTGGCTGTCAAATTGCAAGATGTGAGTGAGTCAAACATTCTAATCAGTTTTTGTCTTCGCCAATCATTTTGTGTTTCTTCATTTTTATTTAGGATTCGTAAAACTAAAGCTTCCCCAATCGGCGGTTAGAAAAATAAATACATTGATTTTGTTGTGGTCGAAATGCAAGGATTAGAAAATAATTACATTTCTAAGACGCTGTGGGTGGTCGATTTAAAAGAGCAGTCGAATTGATGGGATTATTACGGGTAATATAACATATCAGTTAAATGCAGTGGCGCTAACTGTTAGTTGTGGTGTGAGGAGAGGAGCAGGTCTCACAGTAGTAAAGGGTGAACAGCATAGCAAGATATTGGGAATACTGCGGTGGAGTGGAGATGTTGACCTAGGTCCTGAGGTTTTGTGTTCATCTCGTCTTCGGAGTTCTGGCCTTCAGCTCAGCCAATTAGATCTAAACACAGACATTGATTTAATACAAATATCAACTCATTGTGGTGGTAATAGTGAGACCTTTCAAAAATATCAATATGTATCAATATAATATTGTGGGATCTTACTAAAGAAAAATTCCCTGTCTCCTGTGGGACTCATCTTGAGCTCTAACAACTATGCCACAGGAAGGCGGTGTTGAAAATGTTTTTTGTCATTGAAATATTTGAACCGGGGGAGGATTATGTTTTAGAGAAAGGAAACAGAGGGAGGGTCAATTTTAGCATAACTGACTGGGGGGGGGGGGTCACATTTTATACCACCGACCGGGCTTGATTTCCCCCCGTCCCCTGTAATTACTGAAGGCTCCCTTATTTAACAACATATCCGCACCATTTATGACGTGTATTGCCTTCCGCACAGTCTTAGTTTTGTTAACTCAAGTGTATAATTACATCGGGATAATACCTACCTTTTGAATACACATATGCCTACATAGTTTTCAACGCATAAACAACGCATAAACAAAAACACACGAATCCGAAAAAGAATTGTGCCCTTTTGCAGGCCATCATTAACACCGACAGTTTCATAATCTAGTAAAAAACAAAACAACATCAAAGTGGCCAATCCAAAGGTTATGGTTTGCATTTTAACCAATCATGTATCCACTTCTATGATTCATACAATTGTATCTAATGAAACGGAACAAAATGTAATGTCAGAGATGTTAACGAGAACAACATAGAACGAGACTTTAACGAGATGTTAACGAGAACAACAAAGAACGAGACTTTAACGAGATGTTAACGAGAACAACATAGAACTAGACTTTAACAATATTTGTCTATTATTTGCGGTTACCAATACCAACCAATTGGCTTTGAGCCAATCTCCCATATTTCAACCGAAATAGTTATCAGCAAAATTACAACAATAGTAAATATTTGATATATCTTACAAGCAGTAGAAGTTCTGAGTCTAAAATAAAAATAGCGTTCATGGAGGATCTAAGTCAAATATTAAAAATAGATGTCCTAGTAGAAACGTCATCAGATTCAGTGGTGTTCACAACTTCATCAGATTCAGTGGTGCTCACAACGCCATCAGATTCAGCAGCATTCACAACGCCATCAGATTCAGCGGTGCCCACAATGTCATCAGATTTAGTGGTGTTCACAATGTCGTCAGATTCAGTGGTGTGCACATGTGCACAACGCCGTCCTCACATGTGATGTAACGGAAACACTGTGATTTGTCAACCCCCCTCCCCCATCCCAAAACCTATTCACCACTTCTATCAGCCACTAATTGAAAAAAAATGTTTTCTAGAAATAACCACGTACAAATGATTGTGGTCATTACCACCACACTCATTTGTACGTGGTTATTTCAAGAAAACATTTTTTTCAATTAATAAATTCTTTTTCATAAATAATGTTTTTACAGTATGATTACTTTACAACGCCTAGCAATGTTTATATCTAGACTTGCAAGGCAGTATTTGACAGACTTTTTGACCGCAATACACACCAGCAACAACTACATCACGAAAGGTGTCAACGGAGAGCAGTTTGGGCACAGGGCACTCAGGCTTAGTTAGTTTTGTTTTGTTTACGAAACAAACAATCAAGTAAATAAATAAATAAATAAATAAATAAATAAATAAATAAATAAATAAATAAATAAATAAATAAATAAATAAATAAATAAATAAATAAGTACTGACAAACCTCAAGAAGAGAGAGACTAGTAGTAGTAAGTAGTAGTTATTTATTTCAGCAAAGGACCACAGCCCATTGTACAAAGAATGTGGTATTTTACATGACAGGACAGGGTTGGTCAAAAAAGCGAAAAAAAGTCATATGTACAATAAATAAATAAATGATGCTATAAGAAATGAAAACATTTATATGTGTCAGGTCCATTCATAACTAAACAAAATTCTCTCTTGTCTTAAAAGACTTAAATATGAAAACAGTGATGTATAGAGTGAAGGGTTTGTGGTAGAGAGAAGGGAAATAAACTTTTCTTTGGTTGGAAAAATATGAAATTGTGTTGGAATACATCAAACTCTGTCAACAGTGTATAATGGACATATTAAAAGAAAGTGATACTCATCTTCTACAATAGATATGTTATGAAGAAAACAGAAAGGACACTTACGATTGTCAAGAAATGTATCTGTCTTGTATTTTATTTTTTTGCATTTAAACGTGCTTTTGCTCAATTTCGTTGCTCTAGCCACAAACTTAGAAAACATAGTAATTACATATCGTTATGAACTACAAGAATTACTATATGTTTTCTTATATATGCGAAATGGCCACAATTGTACATACTCCAAAAGGGATGTGACTGATCTCTACCATTAGTAGTATATTTTCAAGGCGTAAAATTATTGCCAATTTGACTTCCGATCAGTAAAAATCCCTGCTTTATCACAGCATCAACCTATAGTTCCCCCTGTTTTACCACAGCATCAACATATAGTTCCCCGTTTTATCATAGCATCAACCTATAGTTCGCCTGTTTTATCATATCAACTTATAGTTCCCCCTGTTTTATCATATCAACTTATAGTTCCCCCTGTTTTATCACATCAACTTATAGTTCCCCCTGTTTTATCATATCAACTTATAGTTCCCCCTGTTTTATCATATCAACTTATAGTTCCCCGTTTTATCATATCAACTTATAGTTCCCCCTGTTTTATAACATCAACTTATAGTTCCCCCTGTTTTATCACCACATCAACCTATAGTTCCCCGTTTTATCACCACATCAACCTATAGTTCCCCCTGTTTTATCATAGCATCAACTTATAGTTCCCCCTGTTTTATCATATCAACCTATAGTTCCCCTGTTTTATCATATCAACTTATAGTTCCCCCTGTTTTATCATATCAACCTATAGTTCCCCCTGTTTTATCATATCAACTTATAGTTCCCCCTGTTTTATCACATCAACTTATAGTTCCCCCTGTTTTATCATATCAACTTATAGTTCCCCCTGTTTTATCACCACATCAACCTTAGTTCCCCGTTTTATCAACACATCAACCTATAGTTCCCCCTGTTTTATCATAGCATCAACTTATAGTTCCCCCTGTTTTATCATATCAACCTATAGTTCCTCTGTTTTATCATATCAACTTATAGTTCCCCCTGTTTTATCATATCAACTTATAGTTCCCCGTTTTATCATATCAACTTATAGTTCCCCCTGTTTTATAACATCAACTTATAGTTCCCCCTGTTTTATCACCACATCAACCTATAGTTCCCCGTTTTATCACCACATCAACCTATAGTTCCCCCTGTTTTATCATAGCATCAGCTTATAGTTCCCCGTTTTGTCACAGCATCAACTTATAGTTCCCCCTGCTTTATCACAACATAAACCTATAGTTCCCCCTGTTTTATCATAGGATCAGCTTATAGTTTCCCCTGTTTTATCATGGCACCAACCTATAGTTCGCCTGTTTTATCATATCAACTTATAGTTCCCCCTGTTTTATCACACCAACCTATAGTTCCCCCTGTTTTATCACATCAACCTATATTTCGCCTGGTTTATCATATCAACTTATAGTTCCCCCTGTTTTATCACATCAACATATAGTTCCCCTGTTTTATCACCACATCAACCTATAGTCGTCCCCCCCCCTGTAATATCAAATAGTCGTTCCCCCCCCCCCTGTAATATCAAATTTACGAAATTCAACACCCTTCTTTCCTTCACATTGGTAATTTTTGAAGCTAAAGCGCCACCATTCACGTTTTCATCGTTTTCAACTTTCGGAGAAAAACTATTACTCCGTCAACAAAAGCAAATCCCTACAAGCTCATCTTGGTGGTCGTGCGAATCGTGTATTTTGGGATAAACTTGGCAGATTTGACAACAAATTCCCGCAGGCGCCATGGGAATCATCGCTAAACGAAGTGAAACTCCTTCTGTCTAGTCCAAGCAT
Source organism: Glandiceps talaboti (assembly GCF_964340395.1). Taxonomy (NCBI): domain Eukaryota; kingdom Metazoa; phylum Hemichordata; class Enteropneusta; family Spengelidae; genus Glandiceps; species Glandiceps talaboti. Next base: position 22,272,268 of record NC_135564.1, on the reverse strand, counting down.
CTAAAGTATCATTCACTCGAGACAGTTAATAGCCCTTCGAGTTGCCCCTGACACAATTAAACTACATTTAGGATAAATTTTTATGTCAACTGTTTGTTTTGTCCTGAGCTACTTGTGCCACGATTTCTTCTTGTTGAACAAAAGATGCATTGAAATATGTTTTTAAAATTAAAACTAACAAAAAAATAATAAATCAGCAAGTGTCTTCCAAAATTTAGCAGGCGGTTGATAAAATTCATCTAAAATTGGAATTTTTTGATGACGAATATTTGGTGGGAAGTTATGTGACATTTAGACATTAGTTGAGACGATAGCATCTTTGATGCCCGTTGTGGAGACAGGTTTCTTCCATTATCCACACTTTAATATTTGGTTGCTCATTATGACGACTAGGAGATGAGCGAACAGTCTGTTGATGTAGCCAGTAAGATTACCTCGGATGTTATCTGCCTCATTTTCACTAATCTATTCAACTCATAATTTTCCAGAATGATACGTAAAGTGGATTAACGATTTCGATAAAAATGAAATGAAATGTGACTTCGTAGTTTTCGTTCTAAAAATATTAGCCACTGCATTTTGACTGCTTTCTACACCGCAAATGACGTAAGCAACGTTGGCGGAACGCCTATCTTGAAATCTTTTCAGTATCCAATCCCACATTGTAAATGAGTCTCTTAGGGATGTAAGTATTGAACGTCAGTGGGCTTTGTGTGCGATAATCTTTGCTCTATATGAAAAATAAGAAGTTTAAGAATAAAAACTCTAGAAAGAAAGGCGTTAGACCGATAGTCTATTCTGAGTTCCTTCCTTAAACAGACGTGTGCGGCTGTATTTGTCATTTGGTGCAATTTGAGGTTTCCGATTTTATTGTTTTACGTCAAACATCTTTGTAGTTGGGAATATCGAATATCAGATTCTTATCTGTATGGTTGTCCGTCTCTATCTATCTGTCTGTCTGTCTGTCTGTCTGTCTGTCTGTCTGTCTGTCTGTCTGTCTGTCCGTCTGTCCGCATGTCTGTCTGTCTGTCTCTCCGTCCATTAATTAATATTTTCCCCTCCCTGTTGTCCGGTCCCTCTCTCTTTCTCCACCTTTCTCTGTCATTCTTGTCTTCAATGACATAGCTGTTTAGAGTAAAACGCAATATATCACATCAGATTTTGTCAAGTTACATGTCTGCATTATGTACAAAGTTTTGATTGGCAAATTGGGGACTTTTAGTCTTTCACTATTTTTACTTGTACGTGTTGGCAACGTCTATATAGAAGATCGTGTCGTTTCCAATGTTATATCGAATGTTGTGATATTTTACTGATATGTAAAGTCAGCAAGTTGTGTTGCGGTGTGCTGTGCTGTGCTATGCTGTGCTGTGTTGTGTTGCGTTGCGTTACATTGCGTTGTGTCGTCGTGTCGGGTTCAGGCGAATTTTGTGTTCTTTCATCGAGGTTTACTTTTATGTATTGTAAGTTTACTGAGTTCTATAATATCATCATAGTTGTCTATTCTATTAGTTTACTGAGTTCTATAATATCATCATAGTTGTCTATTCTGTTAAATTACTGAGTTCTATAATATCATCATAGTTGTCTATTCTGTTAAATTACTGAGTTCTATGATATCATCATAGTTGTCTATTCTGTTAAATTACTGAGTTCTATAATATCATAGTTGTCTATTCTGTTAGATTACTGAGTTCTATAATATCATCATAGTTGTCTATTCTGTTAGTTTACTGAGTTCTATAATATCATCATAGTTGTCTATTCTGTTAAATTACTGAGTTCTATAATATCATCATAGTTGTCTATTCTGTTAAATTACTGAGTTCTATGATATCATCATAGTTGTCTATTCTGTTAAATTACTGAGTTCTATAATATCATCATATTGTCTATTCTGTTAAATTACTGAGTTCTATGATATCATCATAGTTGTCTATTCTGTTAAATTACTGAGTTCTATAATATCATCATAGTTGTCTATTCTGTTAAATTACTGAGTTCTATAATATCATCATAGTTGTCTATTCTGTTAAATTACTGAGTTCTATAATATCATCATAGTTGTCTATTCTGTTAAATTACTGAGTTCTATAATATCATCATAGTTGTCTATTCTGTAAGTTTACTGAGTTCTATAATATCATCATAGTTGTCTATTCTGTAAGTTTACTGAGTTCTATAATATCATCATATTGTCTATTCTGTTAAATTACTGAGTTCTATAATATCATCATAGTTGTCTATTCTGTAAGTTTACTGAGTTCTATAATATCATCATAGTTGTCTATTCTGTTAGTTTACTGAGTTCTATAATATCATCATATTGTCTATTCTGTTAAATTACTGAGTTCTATAATATCATCATAGTTGTCTATTCTGTTGTTATTTCAACCTTCAACGATACTTACTACAACAACATGACCGACTTGACGACGAATTCAAGTAATATAACAGGTGGTATGTAATACAGGACTCATCTGCTGCAGACGACTTTTTCTCCATAATTGTTCGATGAAGACGGCATGTCTAGGGGAAAGAACACATTGGAGGCGATTATAGCGATAAAATAGCAGACAACAAAATGACAATATTAATGAAATAGTACGGAATACTATCTTATGTAAAATCAATATATCTTGCGATAAAGGACAAATAGCGATTCTATCCAAGTGACAGTACTTTTTCTGATATTTGTACTATAATCTTAACGTTCGTGTTATTAGATAGAGATCGTGTATATTTGCATAGCACAACGCTCAACTCATTATTAGCGTTTCTGTTAGAAGATTAATTAGTCAGTTGAGTCGATTGTCTTTCTAGATAACTTGCCTAATTAGATGAACAAAACAAAATACGACCGTCAGTCATCAATGCCGCCAGAAGTTTTTTAATGAAGCATATTGTCTTCAAAACTGCTCAATTTAATGTTAACAGTGCCATATTATCAGATTTTATAACGCGGCGAAACAAAATAATGAATAAAAACCATCGGTGAATTCAGGGAGTTTTTGTAATACTGTTCTACTCTTCTACTGCATCCCAGACCACCAAACAGTCTGACACTGCATCCTAGACCACCAAACAGTCTGACACTGCATCCCAGACCACCAAACAGTCTGACACTGCATCCCAGACCACCAAACAGTCTGACACTGCATCCCAGACCACCAAACAGTCTGACACTGCATCCCAGACCACCAAACAGTCTGACACTGCATCCCAGACCACCAAACAGTCTGACACTGCATCCCAGACCACCAAACAGTCTGACACTGCATCCCAGACCACCAAACAGTCTGACACTGCATCCCAGACCACCAAACAGTCTGACACTGCATCCTAGACCACCAAACAGTCTGACAATGCATCCTAGACCACCAAACAGTCTGACAATGCATCCTAGACCACCAAACAGTCTGACACTGCATCCTAGACCACCAAACAGTCTGACACTGCATCCCAGACCACCAAACAGTCTGACACTGCACTCAACGTAAAATATATTAACCTTTGTTACTGAGACCTTAGTAAAAGTACGGTTTGGAGAATACAGGAAATGTCATTATACCAAACAATGTTGTGCATTGTAAAAGAGTATTCGTTAAGGCATTGCGTGTTTCATTGATAGTAGTTTTTGCATGCGACTCACTAAAATTTCATACTTTTGATCCGTTGAAATGGGGCCATTTTCTCCTGTAAGTGATTATTATGTTATTTATGTTTTTAATAGGACAGCAGATGACACTGTTTTTGCCTGAAATAATGATGCAATTTAATAATTTTATGATATATGAAGGGGAAAATACCACAAAAACACTGGATACGCGTAGATGCCCATTGTTTACCAATGGTGATGATGATGATGATGATGATGATGATGATGATGATGATGATGATGATGATGATGATGATGATGATGATGATGATGATGATTGGATGGATTCTAAGAATTCATAATTTCTCAGTGTTAGGTCCTAGTAGATTGCATTGTATACGTAATGTAGCAATACACTATTATATCGAAAGCGAGATAACTTGTAGAATAACAATTCCAGGGCTATATCACCAAATACATTTGTCATTTTATGGATACGTTTGAAGTGATATTGCCGTCTAATATTATCTCATCTTAAATCCCTAAAGTTCGTCCGCTCACTCTAAACTTCAATTATTCAAACTATTGAACGAGCCTGTTGAATAACTACCTGTCGTCAAAGACAACCTCGGCAAGAGACATGGAGATCGTATTGACATCAAATTATCAGAAACTGTAATGGACTTGAAAATTAATCAGATATTTGATGTCGTTGCTTAGCAAACTTCTTTACATTTGGCTCTAAGCTAGTAGTCAGACACAGATGAAGCGACACAATGTCCCTTATTGTGCAATTAATCCAAGAATTTCATGAACTATCGTCTGGTTCATTTGGCGCTCTTTTTTGCCGACTGTCTCGGACCTTTAGCATGATATTGTAGATTGCCATTTGCAATTACCGGTATTAATACATAACTACAAAGATTATCAGAAGACACAATCACATATTTGAATTGATATCTCTTTCCGTTCTAAGTCGTCAGTGAAACATGTGACATTGTTGGCGTCATTATAGTAGGTTGGTGCTATGGACGCTGTTGAAATTATTGTTTCTACAACGGATGATGGCTGAAAAAAGACATTCCTAGTAGCTGAAACATTTTTCGTTAAAATGGTACAAGCTGAGTGTATAAGCTTTTTAACTAAAATATGTGAAATACTTGGAAAATACTTGGATTATCTATTCTAGTACAATGTTTATGTCGATGCATGGTTTCTATGACATTACAATTTGTGTGGGCATTGTTAGCACTGTCGGTTGCATAGTAGGGAGAGTTCATGTACACTTTTCGATACGTATGAGAAATTATGTCATCGGATCGTTTATAAGTTATATCCTCATACTAGGTTTGAGTTCAGTTAATTACAAGTGATGGATACTGTGTCTACCTTTCAATATGCTGAAAAAATTACATTCCAAAAACTTGTAAACTCAGCTTGTGCCCCTTTAATTTTTGCCCGTTTAAAAATAAATGAAACCCTTACATTCTTGTTATTTGAACTACCTCTCAACCTCTACAGGTTGTTGATGACGTACACTGGCTTGATGCATATGCAAATCGACGTGAATCAGGTACGAGTCATTTATTTATTTGTTTGTAAACAAAATGAAAATTTATGGGATGTTGAGTTGATATCGTTTGATATTGGAGAATCATACTTGCTTCAGCCAGTAACAGTTGAAAATGAAAATTATGAAAACAAAACTACCTAATTATATATATCAGCATGTCGGAGAAAGCCCGTCTATACTTCTGTTGAGTCCTCATCCCAATCGTCTCCTTGTCAATACGACCCTCTTTGATTTCAAATGTCAATAACATCTGCCGATGGCAGTCAGGTGACTCACGTCCCATCCATTGACTACAACTTTATAACGATGGTGTACCGCAAACCAAGACATGTCTTCACTATGTTCACATATAACAAACACTGGCCGTACTTTTTACAACATTGTAGTTGGGATATAGAACAAGCAAAGAATGGAACTAACTAATGATTTAAAAGATATAAAAATGAATATGTGAAATCTCGTCGGATATGGAAATACCAATTGATCATAATAGATAGTTTCGATTAAAAGCTTCGAGCTCACACGACGCACCGCAAACCAATCTGGCGACAATCGATAAACCGACACCACGTGGGACTAGCGGAAATAATTGCCACATGCCTCTCTTGGGGTTAATTGTTGCATGTAAGGTCATTACCTATGACCTGGGTAATCCTAGCAAGGCGATATGGAAGTTGTCAGATATGGTACAGTCTACAAACAATGTTAATTCTACCCCAGGATACCAATATATCAATAAACCAGATGCCTGACTGGCAAAATGTTAGCTTCTCTCCAAGGTATATCATTATTGTAAGCTGAGGTCTAAAAGAAAGAATTTTGAAAAGTTTAGGTCGCAAAGGCAGTCTCCCCGAGGAATGAAGGGAGTCGCTTATCAACTTGCTAGTATTAACCTTGATGTTTTGTTCGAAGCAAGCATTGACGAGATCCAATACTTCATGTACTTGGGGTTAAAGGAACGATGGTAGGAGAGGAAGAAGTCAAAATAAGAGCTATTGTAATCCCTCTCCTTTTCGGAGACAGCGGGGATACTATTAAATACAACAGATATTATCGAATGCTTACCATTAAAGTTCAACTTTCGTTGCAATGTAATAACTTATTGTCCTAACGTTGTATAACACTTCAAATCAGTCCCTGTATCATCAACTTATCTTACCATGTAATTTGATTTTAATAGCACAGTTGTTCACAAGGCAGAGCTCAGAAAATACTTCTCAACATCTCGCATTCCTTTAAAAGATGGAACGAATTTAAATGATCTTGGTTTAAAGTATCATTCACAAATTCTTTAAGCAAAGCTACGTTTTGTGGCTAAAACTTTCGCTGTGAACTAAATAATGCCCAAAGGTGGGAGATTGGAAGATATATATGTACTTTGTTATAACAAACATTTTTTTTAAATCATGTATTTAAGAAAACCGAGGGGGAAAAATTACGACTTCCGACCTCGTACACTTCAATATATATAAAACATGATTTTTTAATGATCGATTTACAAATACAATATTCGCGTGTGCAATTGACTATGGTTATTTCGACGACCAAACCACAAAGTAAACATACAATGCGCGCGTAAATTTGACTTAGGGCAACCACTTGTGACTAGTTGACGGCAGACAGACTGAGAGGGGTTGTATGTATGTCGTAATTGCAGATGAGCGATAAGGTTGGTGATAGCGGAGCAACAGAGTGGATAGGCTGATAATCTCCCATTAAAACCAATATTTATTCCCCTGTGAACGTGTGTACGAGACAAACCTCAGAGAAAATGTCTGTGCAATCAAACCATAAAACCGTTAGTAGATCATTTTGTTCTCGTCTAAAATTTGGTAGCTTAGTTTACAATCTCTCATGTCTATGATAACCGATTCATATTTACATCAACTTCTATAAATTGAATCTTTTTATCAACACATTACATTACTACTGTTCTATATATTCTATTCCTACTTTTGGAAAGAAAGCTAGGGCTCTGATTTGGCCAATGTTGGACCAGGAAAAAATTGTCAATATTCAGTGTGTGTTTTTAAAAGAGAATCTTGTTGACAACGTGTGAACTATACATTGATGTAAGTTTTGCCAAAAACAAATCAATGAGCATGGAGGTCGTTCTTGCGTAGAAGATGAATGAAAAAGGAATTCAAGGAAAATATCACCAACGTCTCGACGCAGAATGTATAGGGTCAAAGGTTAGGGTAACAACACAAGAAGTTGATTGGCTGTGTGTATCTTTTGTGTTATTTACACATCAACGATACGACTGGCTCGGCATTCTTCGTGGTCGAATTTTATGACTGCCTGTAGAATAATCTTTCGAACAGAGTTCCACCTATTATCCGTGAAAGTGGGTGATGTGTACGAGAGGAACATATCCGATTAGCGACTATAGAACTGTAAAGAATTCACAAAAAATTCAGCTGAAAGAAGTTTGAACGATTCAAGCTATTTTTCTTTCTAAATGGAAAGTGTAAGCTGATAGAGCGATTTGTAAGGTTGGCGCCAAATCAAACTCAATCATCAATCACAACCATGCTGTGCTACGTCATACAATACCTTTTATTTCCATTTTTATCGTTTCTATTTTATCGTCGTTTCGTCGTAGCACGTCTCCCATCGTGTTTACGCATATGGCCACTATCTACTTGTAATTAGTTTAAACGATCAAATTCATTTTTTACGGAAAAGTGAGTCTTTGTTCATACGGTCTCAAGCACATGCTCGATGTTTGTAGGGCCAATATGTTTAACTGGAACCCGCATATTTTTGGTTTGTTTAATTGGGACCAGATCGTCTGGCTGCTTATTTATTGCAAGGCCAAATCACAAAAAGAGAGCAATTTTCGACATCAAAACCTAATTTTGCCATGTAACAATGAGGTCGATCAGTTCCTAAGCAAACCATACGATGGCTTGTCGCCACTCATAAAGAAACGAACAGCTTCAAGGTTAATACAAAACGAAACGGAAACTTGGAAAAGGCCAGGTGTTGAGATAGACTCTCTCGTTTGAAATTTTCAACGCCAATCACTAGTATATACATACTACTCCATCCATGCAGAACAACAGATTGTCTCCTTTTTTGTTCTCAATATCGTCTACATGTACACCCTTCTATCAAACGTATTGCTTTTCACAATTTGAAGCCAACAAAAATTTACCAGCGTCAAACTAAATGGGCTGACGAAATATAAATCCATTTTCCCTCTAAAATTGTCCCGCCTGCACGCTGGTTAATATTGTACGATAGCCTAGCGGACGCTCAAAATAGGTTTGCGGTAAAGTATCATTAATTTACATCAAATTAAGTGAACGTTTTATTGGCTGTTAATTGATTGTTTATGCAGTGGAAATGAAGTCGATTTGTTGACGGTGTCATTACGTCAAAATGATATATGGCATTTTCCTCTTGTTACAAGGTATTGTGGCCATCACTTACATGTGCAGCTGGCCTACAACATAAATCTAGTAACGACCAATACGCCTGTTTACGTGGCTGATATGCTAGCCTGTTTACAGGGCTGATGTTCTAGCCTGTTTACAGGGCTGGTATGCTAGCCTGTTTATAGGGCTGATATGCTAGCCTGTTTACAGGGCTGATATGCTAGCCTGTTTATAGGGCTGATATGCTAGCCTGTTTACAGGGCTGATATGCTAGCCTGTTTACAGGGCTGATATGCTAGCCTGTTTACGTGGCTGATATGCTAGCCTGTTTACGTGGCTGATGTGCTAGCCTGTTTACGTGGCTGATATGCTAGCCTGTTTACGTGGCTGATATGCTAGCCTGTTTACAGGGCTGATATGCTAGCCTGTTTACAGGGCTGGTATGCTAGCCTGTTTACAGGGCTGATATGCTAGCCTGTTTACAGGGCTGATGTGCTAGCCTGTTTACATGGCTGATATGCTAGCCTGTTTACGTGGCTGATATGCTAGCCTGTTTACAGGGCTGATATGCTAGCCTGTTTGCTAAAGGCTACTTAGGACCAAATAAAATATAAACTGGGTTAGATTATCTAACCATACGTAAAGACCTATACTTACATTCATTGAACAGTATTGTTAAATATTTCTTTAACAATAACAAAATTATTTTTAAAGGTGCACCGTGTGTGTACTACATCAAAACTTTCTACATTCATAGTTTTTGTTTGTCACATAGCAAATATACATTCTTTAGTTTACGGTATTTGAATTAAACGAATGATTTATTGAATTTGTAAACTTTGTTATAGTTCCTTTTTCCTTCCATTTAGACTATAGTTTGTGAGAAAAGGTCGATATATAATTGTATTTAATTTCAGTCCGTGCGACTTTGAGTTGACGACCTTGTACCCCAAAAATGTAAAAAGTGAATAATGTTATAGTCCCATTTATCGATGAAATGCGAGGATAGACAGCTTAATTGATAATGGCAGTCTACAACTACATTGAACAATAGAAACTTAGGCATAGCACGGACTGACAACAATGAAGTGTGGTCATTATCATAGAAGCAAAGCTGACAATCTATATATGAACTGTGTCTTTATAAATGTTACGTACACTGTCAATGTCAAAGTTGGTAGTTTGGACTAGTTGAATAGCTTGATCTAAATAGCCAGGTCGTGTATCTAAATAGAGGCAACATGACAAAGCAAAAACTGGTTACATCATGTAAACCAGTAAATATAGATTTCGGAGACATTTTCATATATTGTGTTTATAATGTGTAAAACTGTGTTTTTAGCCAAAATCTTCCAACAAAAGTTCATCTCATCTTTGAGAAGTAACACAGTTTTGTCTTTGAAATAAACATCAAATCCATATCCGTGTCACGTGACAGTCTTCCACCTGTATAGATTGACATAAACCTCCAAATAGTCCTTGTTAGTTTATTGATCTTTTTGAAACTTAAACTATATACATTGGATTACAAAGAAATGGCGATCTGCTGAGATCCATCCTATTTCAAAGTGTTTCAGAGTGAGTACTGCTACAGACCCGAATAAAATGGTTGCAAACCCATGTTTAACCCTGTGAGAAAAAAAATGAGAAGTTAACAGTCACCTCTACATTACTACGGTGACAGTCACCTCTACGTTTCTGTGATGACAGTCACCTCTACATTACTACGGTGTCAGTCACCTCTACGTTTCTGTGATGACAGTCACCTCTACATTACTACGGTGACAGTCACCTCTACGTTACTATGCTGACAGTCACCTCTACATTACTACGGTGACAGTCACCTCTACGTTTCTGTGGTGATAGTCACCTCTACATTACTACGGTGACAGTCACCTCTACGTTACTATGATGACAGTCACCTCTATGTTACTATGATGACAGTCACCTCTACGTTTCTGTGGTGACAGTCACCTCTACGTTTCTGTGGTGACAGTCACCTCCGTTACTATTGTGACAGTCACCTCTACGTTTCTGTGGTGACAGTCACCTCTATGTTACTATTGTGACAGTCACCTCTACGTTTCTGTGATGACAGTCACCTCTACGTTTCTGTGGTGACAGTCACCTCCGTTACTGTGGTGACAGTCACCTCTACGTTACTATTGTGACAGTCACCTCTACGTTACTATGGTGACAGTCACCTCTACGTTACTATGGTGACAGTCACCTCTACGTTACTATGGTGACAGTCACCTCTACGTTACTATGGTGACAGTCACCTCTACGTTACTGTGGTGACAGTCACCTCTACGTTTCTGTGGTGACAGTCACCTCTCCGTTTCTGTGGTGACAGTCACCTCTACGTTACTATGGTTACAGTCACCTCTACTTTACTATGGTGACAGTCACATCTGCGTTACTATGGTGACAGTCACCTCTACGTTACTATTGTGACAGTCACCTCTACGTTACTATGGTGACAGTCACCTCTACGTTACTATGGTGACAGTCACCTCTACGTTTCTGTGGTGACAGTCACCACCGTTACTGTGGTGACAGTCACCTCTACGTTTCTGTGATGACAGTCACCTCTACATTACTACGGTGACAGTCACCTCTACGTTTCTATTGTGAGTCACCTCTACGTTACTATGGTTACAGTCACCTCTACTTTACTATGGTGACAGTCACATCTGCGTTACTATGGTGACAGTCACCTCTACGTTTCTGTGGTGAGTCACCTCTACGTTACTACGGTGACAGTCACCTCTACGTTTCTGTGGTGACAGTCACCTCCGTTACTGTGGTGACAGTCACCTCTACGTTACTATTGTGATAGTCACCTCTACGTTACTATGGTGACAGTCACCTCTACGTTACTGTGGTGACAGACACCTCTACGTTTCTGTGGTGACAGTCACCTCTACGTTACTATGGTTACAGTCACCTCTACGTTACTATGGTGACAGTCACCTCTGTGTTACTATGGTGACAGTCAACTCTACGTTTCTGTGGTGACAGTCACCTCTACGTTACTATGGTTACAGTCAACTCTACGTTTCTGTGGTGACAGTCACCTCTACGTGTCTGTGGTGACAGTCACATCTACGTTACTATGGTGACAGTCACCTCTACGTTACTATGGTGAGTCACCTCTACGTTACTATGGTGACAATCACCTCTACGTTACTGTGGTGACAGACACCTCTACGTTTCTGTGGTGACAGTCACCTCTACGTTACTATGGTTACAGTCACCTCTACTTTACTATGGTGACAGTCACATCTGCGTTACTATGGTGACAGTCACCTCTACGTTTCTGTGGTGAGTCACCTCTACGTTACTACGGTGACAGTCACCTCTACGTTTCTGTGGTGACAGTCACCTCCGTTACTGTGGTGACAGTCACCTCTACGTTACTATTGTGATAGTCACCTCTACGTTACTATGGTGACAGTCACCTCTACGTTACTGTGGTGACAGACACCTCTACGTTTCTGTGGTGACAGTCACCTCTACGTTACTATGGTTACAGTCACCTCTACGTTACTATGGTGACAGTCACCTCTGTGTTACTATGGTGACAGTCAACTCTACGTTTCTGTGGTGACAGTCACCTCTACGTTACTATGGTTACAGTCAACTCTACGTTTCTGTGGTGACAGTCACCTCTACGTGTCTGTGGTGACAGTCACATCTACGTTACTATGGTGACAGTCACCTCTACGTTACTATGGTGAGTCACCTCTACGTTACTATGGTGACAATCACCTCTACATTACTATGGTGACAGTCACCTCTACATTACTATGGTGACAGTCACCTCTACGTTACTATGGTTACAGTCAACTCTACGTTTCTGTGGTGACAGTCACCTCTACGTGTCTGTGGTGACAGTCACATCTACGTTACTATGGTGACAATCACCTCTACATTACTATGGTGACAGTCACCTCTATGTCACTATTGTGAGTCACCTCTACGTTACTATGGTGACAGTCACCTCTACGTTACTATGGTGACAGTCACCTCTACGTTACTATGGTGACAGTCACCTCTATTTACTATTGTGATACATTTACACTAAATATAAAAGAATGCTCTATACTTTACACGAGAAAAACATTGTGCCTTATTTTTACCTCCTGTGAGGGTACGGGATGTCTGTCTGTGTGTCTGTCATGTGTCCGTCTGTGTGTGTGTGTGTGTGTGTGTGTGTGTGTGTCTGTCTGTCTGTCTGTGTCACCATTTTCTTAAAAACGGCTGGCTCAATTACAATGAAATTTAGTACATATATATTGTATGGGGCAATGGCTAGACCTGAGTAGTTTTTGAGCGAGATCTGTTCTTGTTAATTAGGGAAATTTGCATATCAATGAAATCAACTAATTAAGCAATAAATTAAGACTGCATTCTTCAATTTCAATATAAGTTAGTATATTCATTAAACATAAGAACACACATTTGTCCTATCAAGTTTGTTGATGTACCTTACAGTGTTAATGAATAATTTGCATAATGATTTTCGGTAATTAGGCTATATCTTAAGAATACATACTTCAATTTCAATATAATTCAGTACACACGTTAACCGTAACAATAGCATATGTCCTGTAAAGCTTGTTGATGTACCTTTCAGTGTTAATGAATTATTGCATAATAAATGATTCTTGGTAATTAGGCTATATCTTACAACTGCATACTTCAATTTCAGTACAATTCAGTGCATACATTAACCATAACAAATTGTGTATGTCCTGTAAAGTTAGTTGATGTACCTTACAGTGTTAATGAATAATTTGCATAATTAATGATTCTTTGTACTTAGGCTATATCTTACGACTGCATACTTCAATTTCAATACAATTCAGTTCATACATTAACCATAACAAATTGTGTATGTCCTATAAAGTTAGTTGATGTACCTTACAGTGTTAATGAATAATTTGCATAATTAATAAGTTTCGGTAATTAGGCTATATCTTAAGACTGCACACTTCAATTTCAATACAATTTAGTACATACGTTAAACATAACAGAGTGCATATCTCCTTTGAAAGTTGTTGATTTCACTTAAAAGATTTAGTGAATAATTTGCATAATTAATTATTTTCGGTAATTAGGTTATATCTTAAGACTGCATACTTCAATTTCAATAGAATTTACTTCATACATTAAACATAAACAAAGTTTATATGCCCTATAAAGTTTTTGTTGATGTACCATTACAGTGTTAATAACTAATTTGCATGATTAATGATTTTCGGTAATTAGGATATGTCATAAGAATGCATACTTGAATTTCAATATAATTCAGTACACATGTTAACCATAACAATATGCACCTGTCCTATGAAGTTTGTTGCTACAACCTTTACCTTTAATGGGGATTTTGAATAATGAACGATATTCAGTAATTAAGCAGTATCATACACTCTTACATACATTAACCTAAGAAAGCACGCTTGTCCAAAAACAAAGCCTGTAACCATATTTTTTTTAGTTTAATGAGTTATTTGCATAATTAGTGATTCCATTACGGGAGGCATTCATGTTTGCAATTATTTTATGAAAATCAAATCGTTCTTGCAAGATTTAAAATAAAACATTCAGCTGTCGTTTGTCTGTACGTTCAAGTATTTTGTTCATGTTTCATTGTTTCCCTTTGTCGTCTAAAATGTGGCGGCGCCAGTGAAGTTCCTCCGAGAATCGGTGACGTCGCCGACATTCTGAGGTGCGTTTGTCACCGGACAGACGTGACTACTGAGTGACTATGAGTACTTTCAATGCTAATTCTGAGCAATTTGAATAATTGAATGATATTGGTTAAATCGTGTGCGAATGAATATGACTTGGCACAACTTTCGTGTTGTACATTCTAGTCGTGCAAAGAATCGTATGATAAAAATGCCTCTTCAGCTTGGGTCCAAAACTAAATGCCAGGTTGTGCCATTCTATATCACTGTAGTACTAAATGCCAGGATGTGCCATTCTGTATCATTGTAGTACTAAATGCAAGGGTGTGCCATTCTGTATCACTGTAGTACTAAATACAAGGGTGTGCCATTCTGTATCACTGTAGTACTAAATGCAAGGGTGTACCATTCTGTATCACTGTAGTACTAAATACAAGGTTGTGCCATTCTGTATCACTGTAGTACTAAATTGATTCATACTAAATGCCAGGATGTGCCATTCTGTATCACTGTAGTACTAAATGCAAGGTTGTGCCATTCTGTATAACTGTAGTACTAAATGCAAGGATGTGCCATTTTGTATCACTGTAGTACTAAATGCCAGGATGTGCCATTCTGTATCACTGTAGTACTAAATGCAAGGTTGTGCCATTCTGTATCACTGTAGTACTAAATACAAGGTTGTGCCATTCTGTATCACTGTAGTACTAAATGCAAGGGTGTGCCATTCTGTATCACTGTAGTACTAAATGCAAGGGTGTGCCATTTTGTATCACTGTAGTACTAAATGCAAGGGTGTGCCATTTTGTATCACTGTAGTACTAAATGCAAGGGTGTGCCATTTTGTATCACTGTAGTACTAAATGCCAGGATGTGCCATTCTGTATAACTGTAGTACTAATTCATGTTGTTCAATCTCTACTTCCTATTTTTAATACGTTTCGTTGAATTTTCAGAAATCATATCTTCACACTATAAACTTACCTTCTGTAATTGCCAAGTTAATTTACCACAAATTTGTAGAATTATGTCAGCTATCATTCTTTAAATATTAAAGAATAACCGGTGCTTCGCAAGAGATATACATATTTTGAAAAATGGCACATGGAATAACCACAACTCGAATATGTCAAATTGCTTCATATGAGTAGCACTCGACAGCCATCAACAACAGCAATGAATCCCACGAACTAATTTGTCAACATAACTCTACTAATATTTTTGTAATCCATCCTACCGAGTTGGAAAATATTCCCGGACAAAATTCCCGCTTAATATTTAACATAGATAGGTATGGCATTTCGCATACCCACAACTCGAATAGAGACTGTCAAAAGTCTTCCTGTGAGGAGCACTCGACAGCCATTATCGACATCTATGAATCCCACAAGTTTCGTGTACTATTTTGTGAACACAACTCCAGCGAACGTTATTCCCGCCAATATTTTTCTAATCTATTTGGCCGAATTTGAAAGTATCAGTAATACTAATGTTAACGTTATTACTACCAGTACTGTTAGATTTGTACTAGTTTTATTTCTACCAGTATTGTTAGTATTTGTACTAGTTTTATTACTACCAGTACTGTTAGGATTTATACTAGTTTTATTACTACCAGTATTGTTAGTATTTGTACTAGTTTTACTGCTACCAGTATTGTTAGTATTTGTACTAGTTTTATTACTACCAGTACTGTTAGTATTTGTACTAGTTTTATTACTACCAGTATTATTAGTATTTGTACTAGTTTTACTGCTACCAGTACTATTAGTATTTGTACTAGTTTTATTACTACCAGTATTATTAGTATTTGTACTAGTTTTACTGCTACCAGTATTGTTAGTATTTGTACTAGTTTTATTACTACCAGTATTGTTAGTATTTGTACTAGTTTTACTGCTACCAGTATTGTTAGTATTTGTACTAGTTTTATTACTACCAGTATTGTTAGTATTTGTACTAGTTTTATTACTACCAGTATTGTTAGTATTTGTACTAGTTTTATTACTACCAGTACTATTAGTATTTGTACTAGTTTTATTACTACCAGTATTGTTAGTATTTGTACTAGTTTTATTACTACCAGTATTGTTAGTATTTGTACTAGTTTTATTACTACCAGTACTGTTAGTATTTGTACTAGTTTTACTGCTACCAGTATTGTTAGTATTTGTACTAGTTTTATTACTACCAGTACTGTTAGTATTTGTACTAGTTTTATTACTACCAGTATTGTTAGTATTTGTACTAGTTTTACTGCTACCAGTATTATTAGTATTTGTACTAGTTTTATTACTACCAGTACTGTTAGTATTTGTACTAGTTTTATTACTACCAGTACTGTTAGTATTTGTACTAGTTTTATTACTACCAGTACTATTAGTATTTGTACTAGTTTTATTACTACCAGTATTGTTAGTATTTGTACTAGTTTTATTACTACCAGTACTGTTAGTATTTGTACTAGTTTTATTACTACCAGTACTGTTAGTATTTGTACTAGTTTTATTACTACCAGTACTATTAGTATTTGTACTAGTTTTATTACTACCAGTACTGTTAGTATTTATACTA
>NC_135564.1:22245441-22250441 GCF_964340395.1 Glandiceps talaboti | reverse complement strand
TGGAACCCCTTGGAATTAATAGATTATCCACGTCATTTCCGGTCTAATCAGGTGTTGTTGTTTTTTATTTCAGGTGTGTTCTATTGGGTTCTATTTGGTGCGTGCCAATATTAGAACTTTTCACACGTATAACCGTTAATCACGCATGGTTGTCGTTCTGTTTCATAACATTCAGATATATTCAGGTGTTTACCTAACATGTCTGAAGCTTGCCGATAAATACCTTGATGAAGAATTTTTATTCGAAACGTCGGATTTTACATCTATTTATTCGGACTAACTTACAAGTTCCATATGCATTTCTTTCTACATACATACATACATACATACATACATACATACATACATACATACATACATGCATACATGCATACATGCATACACACATACATACATACATACATACATACATACATACATACATACATACATACATACATACATACACACATACACACATACACACATACACACATACATACATACATACATACATACATACATACATACATACATACATACATACACACATACACACATACACACATACACACACACATACACACATACATACATACATACATACATACATACATACATACATACATACATACATACACACATACACACATACACACACACACACATACACACATACACACATACACACATACACACATACATACATACATACATACATACACACATACACACATACACACATACATACATACATACATACATACATACACACACACACATACATACATACATACATACATACATACATACATACATACATACATACACACATACACACATACATACATACATACATACACACACACACACATACATACATACATACATACATACATACATACATACATACATACATACATACACACACATACATACACACATACATACATACATACATACATACATACATACACACACACATACATACATAGATACATACATACATACATACATACATACATACATACATACATACATACATACACACACACATACACACATACACACACACATACATACATACATACATACATACATACATACATACATACATACATACATACATACACACATACACACATACACACATACATACATACATACATACATACATACATACATACATACATACATACATACATACATACATACACACATACACACATACACACATACATACATACATACATACACACATACACACATACACACATACACACATACACACATACACACATACATACATACATACATACATACATACATACATGTATACATACATACATACATACATACATACATACATACATACATACATACATACATACATACATACATACATACATACATTTAAAGTAACATATTTGAAAACATTTGTTCCAACCCCATTTCTTACTCGCTCTTTTTTTCCCTCTTTTCTCTTTTTATTTAAAATGTATGTCTGTGCCAATTTCTCCAAATTTATAAGCAGTATTTACACAACATTGCAATGAAACTTCGATTATTATTAAACTTTGAAATTGTTATATAATAGTTGGTGAATCACATTGAATAGTTTGTGTGTCAAGGCAGGAAATAATCACCTATACAAATCACACGATCCAAGGCCAGTTAATTATAGTGAGAGTCGGCACTACCATTTTTTTCTAGACGATATGTGGTTTGTATTATATCTGATCAAAGTGACATAGCCATGGCTCCGTTGGGGTGGCATTTTAAGTCCGACACTCGACTTTTGTACGGTTCCCAGATACAAACTGGCGATATGGTGCAGAGAGTCTATCCAAGATAAAAGTATTAGTGCTTGACTAGGACTCACATAAGTGGAATTTGGAGTAATTACACTTAGGAGCGTAGAGAGTTCTCCTTCACGTTTCCGCTCATCGTTTGCCAGGCGCTGTCTGTCTGCCAGGCTAGCGTGCTTCTCTTCAGCTTTAACACTTGTAGCAGACTCCACGATGTCTCCATACTGCCAGCTAAATGAAATTGACACCAAATGACCTTCATGTGTTTTATAATAAATTCAGGGTTGGACTTAACAACTCAATATTCCACAATTGACTTCACTTTTTGTAAAGTGACGAAGTCCAGAAATCTCCAGGAAGACACGTGACGCCGTAAGACTTATTTTTATCATATGGCATTACTGCTAGAATTATAGTACAGTGGTCGAAAATCCAATTGTCATATTTATGTATTATGCCTCAAATATCATACAACCGTCTATTTCAAAATGACAAAGTTTGTGCTATCTAATATTTATATTTGTACACACACCCACACCCCACTCCCACCACCACCACCTACGTGACATCAATCTATACGCGGATTCTGGATTTCAAGATGTCTCTTGACAAATAAATTTTTTCTGTATGAAAGAAATAAAGCTAAGATGTCGACCAAATGACTGTTTTTGAACTTAAATCAGAAGTCCTTGTTTGTGGGTCGATGGATGGATGGATGGATGGATGGATGGGTGGGTGGGTGGGTGGATGGATGGATGGATGGATGTGTGTGTGTGTGTGTGTGTGTGTGTGTGTGTGTGTGGATGGGTGGGTGTGTGTGTGTGTGTGTGTGTGTGTGTGTGGATGTATGGATGACATGGTCGATGGGTGTATGGGTGGAGGATGGGTCTGTTGGTGGATGGGTGTATAGTATGGGTGTGTGGGTGGGTGGATGGATGGATGAGTGAGTGAGTGAGTGAGTGAGTGAGTGAGTGAGTGAGTGAGCGAGCGAGCGAGCGAGTGAGTGAGTGAGTGAGCAGATGGATAGAGGGCAGATGGTTGGACTGACAGACAAACGGGTGGCTGGTTGGAGGATGTATGGACGGCTAGATAGATGCCCAATATTAAAATCCCGTGTAGTGTACACCGTCGTGATTTCTTTTTGGCTGTTATGTTTACTGTCGTTTGTTCTTTTGTGAGCGCTCGTCACATACGTAAGTACGAGATTGGGTTCGGGAAAACCTATGGTATGTGTCAGATGTATGTACGGATGCTGACAAAACAACGTACAAACGACAGTAAACCTAACAGCCAAAATGAAATCGCGCAGTTTACACTACATAGATAGTGTGACTGGGGTAGATCTGTATTGTAGAGCATGACCAATGTCTTCTTCTTGTGATCCTCTACCTGCAGTGACAGAGAGGAAATGGTCAAATGATATCAAATTGTCACGTATCCACTATTGAAGTATACTAATAGTGTTGAAATTTGTAATCATAATGTATGCATATGTCTGACTTATTTCATGTCACTCACAAGTGTTTTTTTCTTTTTGGCAATACCATAGTTTGTTAGAAACGTCTGAAGGGTGTATATTTTTATCACGCCCTGTACTATTCACTTCTCTGCAAAAGTTAATTTAGCTTCAAACTTAAAGGACTAGATTATTTCTATCTTTACCTCACTCATATATACCATAGTACCTCGCTCATATATACCATAGTACCTCACTCATATATACCATAGTACCTCACTCATATATACCATAGTACCTCACTCATATATACCATAGTACCCGGAGCCATTAGTGAAAAAGATTAAAGACAACAGTTTTGACTTGTCGAACGTATACTGATATGTTGTAATCTATGATGCGACAAATTGTAGACATCTTTTGCGATGATATAGCAATAATTCAACAATTGTCAACACTTTAGTGGAGAATTTGATATAGGAAGATTGCAAATGATCAAAATCTTAAAGAAGTTAGAGAAAAGGGTTAAAATTGTGGAAAAGTTTAATTATATTTGTGAATTCAAAATAATTAATCAGCCAAACGTCAACGCTTTCTATTCAACGGTTACTCTGGTAGTAACAGATGACGAGAATGATCAGTGTGTATTGTAACAGATGACGAGAATAATCAGAGTGTGTATTGTAACAGATCACGAGAATAATCAGAGTGTGTATTGTAGCAGATGACGAGAATGATCAGAGTGTGCATTGTAGCAGATGACGAGAATGATCAGTGTGTATTGTAACAGATGACGAGAATGATCAGAGTGTGTATTATAACAGATGACGAGAATAACCACAGTGTGCATTGTAACAGACGACGAGAATGATCAGAGTGTGTATTGTACCAGATTACGAGAATGATCAGAGAGTGAATTGTACCAGATGACGAGAATGATCAGATTTTGTATTGTAACAGATGACGAGAATGATCAGAGTGTGCATTGTAACAGACGACGAGAATGATCAGTGTGTGTATTGTAACAAATGACGAGAATAACCAGAGTGTGTATTGTAACAGACGACGAGATTCATCAGAGTGTGTATTGTACCAGATGACGAGAATGATCAGAGTGTATTGTAGCAGATTACGAGAATGATCAGATTGTGTATTGTAGCAGAACGAGAATGATCAGAATGTGTATTGTAACATATGACGAGAATAATCAGAGTGTGCATTGTAACAGATGAGAATAATCAGAGTGTGTATTGTAACAGATGACGGGAATAATCAGAGTGTGTATTGTAACACATGACGAGAATAATCAGAGTGTGTATTGTAGCAGATGACGAGAATGATCAGAGTGTGTATTGTAACAGACGACGAGAATGATCATAGTGTGTATTGTAACAGATGACGAGAATGATCAGTGTGTGTATTGTAACAGATGAGGAGAATGATCAGTGTGTGTATTGTAACAGATGACGAGAATGATCAGTGTGTGTATTGTAACAGATGACGAGAATGATCAGAGTGTGTACTGTAACAGATGACGAGAATAACCAGTGTGTGTATTGTAACAGACGACGAGAATGATCAGAGTGTGTATTGTAGCAGATGACGAGAATGATCAGAGTGTGTATTGTAGCAGATAGCAGATGACGAGAATGATCAGTGTGTATTGTAACAGATGAGGAGAATGGTCAGAGTGTGTATTGTAACAGATCACGAGAATAATCAGAGTGTGTATTGTAGCAGATGACGAGAATGATCAG
>NC_135564.1:22235441-22240441 GCF_964340395.1 Glandiceps talaboti | reverse complement strand
TGTTATTTAGATGGGTGTAGTTCGGTATCAAGGCCATGTTATTTAGATGGGTGTAGTTTGGTATCAAGGCCATGTTATGTAGAGAGGTGTAGTTCGGTATCAGGACCATGTTATTTAGATGGGTGTAGTTTGGTATCAGGACCATGTTATTTAGATGGGTGTTGTTCGGTATCAGGGCCATGTTATTTAGATGGGTGTAGTTCGGTATCAGGACCATGTTATTTAGATGGGTGTAGTTCGGTATCAGGGCCATGTTATTTAGATGGGTGTAGTTCGGTATTAAGGCCATGTTATTTAGATGGGTGTAGTTCGGTATCCGGGCCATGTTATGTACAGAGGTGTAGTTCGGTATCAGGGCCATGTTATTTAGATGGGTGTAGTTCGGTATCAGGGCCATGTTATTTAGATGGGTGTAGTTCGGTATTAAGGCCATGTTATTTAGATGGGTGTAGTTCGGTATCCGGGCCATGTTATGTACAGAGGTGTAGTTCGGTATCAAGGCCATGTTATTTAAATGGGTGTAGTTCGGTATCAAGGCCATGTTATTTAGATGGGTGTAGTTTGGTATCAGGGCCATGTTATTTAGATGGGTGTAGTTCGGTATCAGGGCCGTGTTATGTAGAGAGGTGTAGTTTGGTATCAGGGCCATGTTATGTAGAGAGGTGTACTTCGGTATCAGGGCCATGTTATTTAGATGGGTGTAGTTCGGTATCAGGGCCATGTTATTTAGATGGGTGTAGTTCGGTATCAAGGACATGTTATGTAGAGAGGTGTAGTTCGGTATCAAGGCCATGTTATTTAGATGGGTGTAGTTCGGTATCAGGGCCATGTTATTTAGATGGGTGTAGTTCGGTATCAGGACCATGTTATTTAGATGGGTGTATTTCGGTATCAAGGCCATGTTATTTAGATGGGTGTAGTTCGGTATCAGGGCCATGTTATTTAGATGGGTGTAGTTCGGTATCAGGGCCATGTTATGTAGAGAGGTGTAGTTCGGTATCAAGGCCATGTTATGTAGAGAGGTGTAGTTCGGTATCAGGGCCATGTTATTTAGATGGGTGTAGTTCGGTATCAAGGCCATGTTATGTAGAGAGGTGTAGTTCGGTATCAGGGCCATGTTATTTAGATGGGTGTAGTTCGGTATCAGGGCCATGTTATTTAGAGAGGCGTAGTTCGGTATCAAGGCCATGTTATGTAGAGAGGTGTAGTTCGGTATCAAGGCCATGTTATTTAGATGGATGTAGTTCGGTATCAGGGCCATGTTATTTAGATGGGTGTAGTTCAGTATCAGGGCCATGTTATTTAGATGGGTGTAGTTCGGTATCAAGGCCATGTTATTTAGATGGGTGTAGTTCGGTATCAGGGCCATGTTATTTAGATGGGTGTAGTCCGGTATCAGGGCCATGTTATTTAGATGGGTGTAGTTCGGTATCAGGGCCATGTTATTTAGATGGGTGTAGTTTGGTATTAAGGCCATGTTATGTAGAGAGGTGTAGTTCGGTATCAGGGCCATGTTATTTAGATGGGTTTAGTTCGGTATCAGGGCCATGTTATTTAGATGGGTGTAGTTCGGTATCAAGGCCATGTTATTTAGATGGGTGTAGTTCGGTATCAGGGCCATGTTATTTAGATGGGTGTAGTTCGGTATGAGGGCCATGTTATTTAGATGGGTGTAGTTTGGTATTAAGGCCATGTTATGTAGAGAGGTGTAGTTCGGTATCAGGGCCATGTTATTTAGCTGGGTGTAGTTCGGTATTAAGGCCATGTTATTTAGATGGGTGTACTTTGCTAAGATGATGGAGGATTTTCAGAACAGTTATAAATGTTAGTGTCCTATCGCGATTAAGGCTCTCTTTCCATTTTCATTCTATCCAATACCGTGGATCCACTGCGAACCGACAGTTATACCATCATTAATACATATGTAGCCACACCAATTTATTACCCATCTCCCCAGATGATGGTAAAGAAAAGAATTTAACTTCGTTTCTAGGCAACTGTCTCCATTTACTCTTCAGCACGTCTGCAAAATCCAATACATCACATCATATGTCGGAAGGAGACACAACGACGATCGGTGACGGTGACGCGGTCTGGACTTTTGGAGGATAAGTCATCGGATAAATGTAAATTGTAGACAAAGGAAGGCGACATTGGCGTCTAACTGGTCCCTTACAATCATAAGTAACCAGGGCGATGATAATTAGTCCCACGAGACTATATCGAACATCCCTGCTCTATTTTGTTGAAAATAAGTACTAAATTGGGATCGATACGTCAATACGATGTTTATCTCTAAAAACCAAAGTCCTTGAGAATGCACAACGAAACAATACAAATAGATAAGAAGATAATTTGGAGCAATAGTTGTCATGGCAACATCATCCAAAGCCAGACTTTTGGCGCTTGAAGACTAAATGTCATTGATGGTATAGGTTTACGAAATGGACAATGAGTGTCGTTTTTTGTAGAGATCGTAACATAGCAAACAAACGATAGCATCAACCACATAATACTTAGACTTATTACAAAGGTTTAGTTATACAATCTATTCGTCACACCAATATCGTTGTTTTCTATGGCACACCAATCTCGACTCACATTTTAGAACTCAAATTTTGTGACACCTACTCTTTTTGTTGGCAATTTTATCGACGTGTCTGCGTTTTTCCAATTATGTTAGCAATATGAATACAACAGTTACTTTTTGCCATATCAACGTCAAGGTGTCATTACTTATCCATTTTATTAGTCGTTCATCGACAGTGTCCAGAACTGAGACAGAAATATGACGATGTGATCACAGCTTTATTTCAATATTTGAGTCTATGTGTGATCGTGTGCAATGAAACTCAGACGACAGACACACCTGTCAGATAATCAAAAAAGTACATAGGCGTCGATCCCCTTTGACTCCAACAGCATAGATCGACGGCACACAGCTACCAGGTTGCATTGTAGATCGACGGCACACAGCTACCGGGTTGCATTGTAGATCGACGGCACACAGCTACCGGGTTGCATTGTAGATCGACGATACACAGCTACCGGGTTGCATTGTAGATCGACGATACACAGCTACCGGGTTGCATTGTAGATCGATGGCACACAGCTACCGGGTTGCATTGTAGATCGACGATACACAGCTACCGGGTTGCATTGTAGATCGACGATACACAGCTACCGGGTTGCATTGTAGATCGACGATACACAGCTACCGGGTTACATTGTAGATCGACGATACACAGCTACCGGGTTGCATTGTAGATCGATGGCACACAGCTACCGGGTTGCATTGTAGATCGACGATACACAGCTACCGGGTTGCATTGTAGATCGATGGCACACAGCTACCGGGTTCGATTGTAGATCGATGGCACACAGCTACCGGGTTGCATTGTAGATCGATGGCACACAGCTACCGGGTTGCATTGTAGTCGTTCATCGACAGTGTCCGTCGACGATACACAGCTACCGGCTTGCATTGTAGATCGACGATACACAGCTACCGGGTTGCATTGTAGATCGACGATACACAGCTACCGGGTTGCATTGTAGATCGACGATACACAGCTACCGGGTTGCATTGTGTTTAAATAGTCTCTCTTCAATACAACTGTGAAATATATCTGAGGTACACTGCTGACATCTGAAATCATGTGACATCTTTTCCGATAATTTGTATATCATTTACCAATTTGAAAGTTACATATAAGCCTTAACCGTTTGTTCTGCGCGTGCCAGTTGACCTTAACCAGCTTTGTACATTGACAACCCCTACTGCATGCTGGTACAAATTAGTATCATTTGCATGTAACTGTAAGATGTAATGACCTCGAATGATTATTTTGTGAAGATTAACTTTGTGCTAAACCGGTAATTTAGTTGTTATTCATTCCATACAAAATTTTGGGCAGTTCCCTTTTCAGTCTAAATTATTTAACACAGCTGTTACAGAGCTAAGACTAGTCAAGGTGGTGTCTAATAATCGTTCTGTAGTAACAGGTTCCAGAGTCCCAAAGAAGAGTCCTTACATTGACTATTCCTACAAATAAAGCCTAAACCCTCCATACTGTAACAACGACATGGGTCATTGGTAAAAAGAAGAGTTCACGGTTCTTATCAAGATAACGATAGTAACCAACGAGAAAGTAATACATTGTGATTACTTGGTTCTTATTGTTACGATTCTCAGAACTAAATTAATTCCATTCTAGATATTTGGTAACTTTCGTTATGAACTCTTAAGTGAAGTTAAAATGTATTTAAGCTTTGTACAATATAGTGATATTCTGTCTACGTAACAACATGAGTCTTTGTACAATATAGTGATATTCTGTCTACGTAACAACATGAGTCTTTGTACAATATAGTGATATTCTGTCTACGTAACAACATGAGTCTTTGTACAATATAGTGATATTCTGTCTACGTAACAACATGAGTCTTTGTACAATATAGTGATATTCTGTCTACGTAACAACATGAGTCTTTGTACAATATAGTGATATTCTGTCTACGTAACAACATGAGTCTTTGTACAATATAGTGATATTCTGTCTACGTAACAACATGAGTCTTTGTACAATATAGTGATATTCTGTCTACGTAACAACATGAGTCTTCGATACCTCAACATCTCGTATTTCGGAATTAGGTCTAAATTCTACTATTTTGGCAATCTTGGCTAAAGGTCAAGAAATCTTATGTATTGGAGCATGACTCTGATGCTGTAATTGAGAAAACATAATGACAGATTTACGATGGGTAACAGTTTGTACCAGGTATGATTGAAGCGTCAGCAAGTTTAATATATATGTTAATTTTAGAACTTGATCCTATGATTTCTTTGTTCTGTAAAAGTATGAATAAAATATTGTACAACTATTTTATGGTCTTTGAGATAAATTATGAACTTTTATTATTAATCTAGACAAAGTGATTATGGGATATTAATCTCAGGTGATGTCTTTCATAAGACGTATGAGTACATCATACTC
>NC_135564.1:22182941-22230441 GCF_964340395.1 Glandiceps talaboti | reverse complement strand
CAAACACAGTAATAGATTACAGCACAAACACAGTAATAGATTACAGAACAAACATAGTAATAGATTACAGAACAAACATAGTAATAGATTACACTACAAACATAGTAATAGATTACAGTACAAACACAGTAATAGATTACACTACAAACACAGTAATATATTACACTACAAACACAGTAATATATTACACTACAAACACAGTAATATATTACACTACAAACACAGTAATATATTACACTACAAACACAGTAATATATTACACTACAAACACAGTAATATATTACACTACAAACATAGTAATATATTACACTACAAACATAGTAATATATTACACTACAAACACAGTAAGAGATTACACTACAAACACAGTAATATATTACACTACAAACACAGTAATATATTACACTACAAACATAGTAATATATTACACTACAAACACAGTAATATATTACACTACAAACATAGTAATATATTACACTACAAACATAGTAATATATTACACTACAAACACAGTAAGAGATTACACTACAAACACAGTAATATATTACACTACAAACACAGTAAGAGATTACACTACAAACACAGTAATATATTACACTACAAACATAGTAATATATTACACTACAAACACAGTAAGAGATTACACTACAAACACAGTAATATATTACACTACAAACACAGTAATAGATTACACTACAAACACAGTAATATATTACACTACAACACAGTAATAGATTACACTACAAACACAGTAATATATTACACTACAAACACAGTAATATATTACACTACAACACAGTAATAGATTACACTACAAACACAGTAATAGATTACACTACAAACACAGTAATATATTACACTACAAACACAGTAATAGATTACAGCACAAACACAGTAATAGATTACAGCACAAACACAGTAATAGATTACAGAACAAACATAGTAATAGATTACAGAACAAACATAGTAATAGATTACACTACAAACATAGTAATAGATTACACTACAAACACAGTAATATATTACACTACAAACACAGTAATATATTACACTACAACACAGTAATAGATTACACTACAAACACAGTAATAGATTACACTACAAACACAGTAATATATTACACTACAAACACAGTAATAGATTACAGCACAAACACAGTAATAGATTACAGCACAAACACAGTAATAGATTACAGAACAAACATAGTAATAGATTACAGAACAAACATAGTAATAGATTACACTACAAACATAGTAATAGATTACAGTACAAACACAGTAATATATTACACTACAAACATAGTAATAGATTACAGTACAAACACAGTAATAGATTACACTACAAACACAGTATTAGATTACACTACAAACACAGTAATATATTACACTACAAACACAGTAATAGATTACAGTACAAACACAGTAATAGATCACACTACAAAAATAGTAATAGATTACGCTACAAACATAGTAATAGATTACAGTACAAACACAGTAATAGATTACACTACAAACACAGTATTAGATTACACTACAAACACAGTAATAGATTACACTACAAACATAGTAATAGATTACGCTACAAACACAGTAATAGATTACACTACAAACACAGTAATAGATTACACTACAAACACAGTAATAGATCACACTACAAACACAGTAATATATTACAGTACAAACACAGTAATATATTACACTACAAACACAGTAATAGATCACAGTACAAACACAGTAATAGATTACAGTACAAACACAGTAATAGATTATAGTACAAACACAGTAATAGATTACACTACAAACACAGTAATAGATCACAGTACAAACACAGTAATAGATTACACTACAAACATAGTAATAGATTATAGTACAAACACAGTAATATATTACAGTACAAACACAGTAAGAGATCACACTACAAACACAGTAATATATTACAGTACAGACACAGTAATAGATTACACTACAAACACAGTAATATATTACAGTACAGACACAGTAATAGATTACACTACAAACACAGTAATATATTACAGTACAAACATAGTAATAGATTACAGTACAGACACAGTAATATATTACACTACAAACACAGTAATAGATCACACTACAAATACAGTAATAGATCACAGTACAAACACAGTAATAGATTACAGTACAAACATAGTAATAGATTACAGTACAAATACAGTAATAGATTACAGTACAAACACAGTAATAGATTACAGTACAAATACAGTAATAGATTACAGCACAAACACAGTAATAGATTACAGAACAAACATAGTAATAGATTACACTACAAACATAGTAATAGATTACAGTACAAACATATTAATAGATAACAGTACAAATACAGTAATAGATTACAGTACAAACACAGTAATAGATTACAGTACAAACACAGTAATAGATCACAGTACAAACACAGTAATAGATTACACTACAAACACAGTAATAGATCACACTACAAACACAGTAATAGATCACACTACAAACACAGTAATAGATTACACTACAAACACAGTAATAGATCACAGTACAAACACAGTAATAGATTACACTACAAACACAGTATTAGATTACAGTACAAACACAGTAAGAGATTACACTACAAACACAGTATTAGATTACAGTACAAACACAGTAATAGATTACACTACAAACACAGTAATATATTACAGTACAAACACAGTAATAGATTACACTACAAACACAGTAATATATTACAGTACAAACACAGTAATAGATTACACTACAAACACAGTAACAGATTACACTACAAACACAGTAATATATTATAGTACAAACACAGTAATAGATTACACTACAAACACAGTAATATATTACAGTACAAACACAGTAATAGATCACACTACAAACACAGTAATAGATTACACTACAAACACAGTAATAAATTACACTACAAACACAGTAACAGATTACACTACAAACAGTAATAGATTACACTACAAACATAGTAATAGATTACACTACAAACACAGTAATAGATTATACTACAAACATAGTAATATATTACAGTACAAACACAGTAATATATTACAGTACAGACACAGTAATATATCACAGTACAAACACAGTAATAGATTACAGTACAAACACAGTAATAGATTACAGTACAAACACAGTAATAGATTACACTACAAACATAGTAATATATTACAGTACAAACATAGTAATAGATTACACTACAAACACAGTAATATATTACAGTACAGACACAGTAATATATCACAGTACAAACACAGTAATAGATTACAGTACAAACACAGTAATAGATTACAGTACAAACACAGTAATAGATTACACTACAAACACAGTAACAGATTACGCTACAAACACAGTAATAGATTACACTACAAACACAGTAATAGATTATACTACAAACATAGTAAGGGAACACACTACAAACACAACTTATTATATATAGTAATGGAGTACACGACACTACGCTAACCATCGTTACAGATCACAGTGCTTGAAATGTAAAGTAGCTTATGTAAAGTGAATCAAAAGTCACAAATGGTACATTTGAATTCTGTTGATATAATGGCGAAGATTACAAATTGATCAAATGTTTGATTCGCATTTAAAAAAATATGACATTTAGTTTAAAGAATGAAACGTGATAAAATACCACCCAAGATCACGTGATTTCAAATCTGAAACTAAGACAACTTTATCTTCAAAATATCCTGAGTAATCCTATAGAGATACGAGATCCACATCAGATAACAGACCATCGCCACTTCGACAAGCACCAACCCCTTGAGGAAAATTTACAATTTTTTTTCTTTTACCACTTAATTTAGTCAGTGTTTGGGGACGAGTACATGGGTCATTCCCTGTGTTGGTGGTGATTGTCTACCTTGACCTTGCTCGCAGGGCTTTTCAAAACGACCGTACTGTGTATCAATTATTGCATTATTGGTGTGCATTTTGGTACAGGAGGGAATTCATTATTACAAGTCGCCGACGAATGCTAGAAATCGTTTGGAGAAATCTACCGCTGCTTTTCAGCCAATGTGTCTCCATGAGACGGTCTCCAAGGATGCGTTACAGCGCACTCTCTTTTTGCGCATGTTTGTTGCTCTTGAGGGTAGAGCTTTGAGATTTGGTGTTTGGAAATGTGGCTAAGTAACGTAATAAGAATTTGTCTCATACGGTTATACACAGAACTTATCTTTGACTTCAATAATGACTAAACATTCCAATAAACATTTCCCAAATATCCAAAATTACTACTAATAATATAGCAAAGTGTGTACGCATTGAAAATGTAAAAGGCGTTTTCTAAAACACTGACAGACAATTACTGTTTTGTGATCCGATATCACACACACACACACACACACACACACACACACACACACACACACACACACACACACACACACACACACGCATACACACACATAGATATACACTTATGTGTGTATATGTATATATATAATTATAATAGCACTATTGTGAAATTGTATCTCTTAAATTTGTTCGTTTTTACCTTCCATAAGGAAGGTTTTATATTGGGGATGAAAAGTCTGCGTGTGTGTGTGTGTCTGTCTGTCTGTCTGTCTGGCTGGCTGTCTGGCTGGCTGGCTGGCTGGCTCAATTCAAACGAAATTTGGTGCACGTGTACTTTAGGGTAATGGCGAGAACTGATTAGGTTTTGATAAACATACCATGAATATTAATGAGCTATTTACGTAATTAGTGGTTTTCTGTAATTGGGCTGGAGAATGCTCGCTTCAAATTCAATATAATTTGGTACATACATTTGCGATACCAAAGCGCATCTGTCCTTAAAATATCATTGATGTGGCTTCTAGTTTTAACAAGTTATTTGCATATTTTGGTAATTAGATCTGTAAAACTCTAACTACGGTGAGGCCTATGTTACAATGTTCTATAAACGCTTTACATTGCATGCTGTGTTGGTGGAGGGTCTATGGCTGGCCGTAAGATCACATAAGCGGGCAATCACGCTGGAGAATTAGCCAAGATAAATTCATATGATCTCTTCACTATTTCATTCTCAATCAAAATTGAAAATCTGTTTTTGTACTTCATTGATACCTGTTTGCACCACGAGTTTCTGTTTGCCGTGAAAGCATACATGGGAGATCATCGGTCAAACCAGGTCAGCTTCAACTTCAAATTACCTCTCTGTCTACCAAAAATTCTGGAACGGACCAGACCGTTACACAAAGACATTACCAATCTTTTTATTATAGTCATTTAAAGCACATAAGAATTCATCTTGTTGTGAAATTTGAGATGTCAGTTGAGGTTTACGTTTTTACAGTGCCTAAAATGGTGGACTCTGAAAGTTGTGGTAAGTTGAAAATACGCCAAACTCAATTTTTGCAGAAGCGGATATGTACAATGTATCAGCCGGAGTTCTGAAGCTACGTTTTATTTATTGTTGTAGTAACTAATGGATATGCGATATCATGTCTGGTAGCACAGAATTTTTCTTTTCAACAAGGTGTGAAGGAACAACAATCTAATGGTTTGCAATTGCAGAAGGCATTCAGTTTACATCTGGTTCTATATGCAAGTGTTCTAGGTTGTGCGCGGCCATAAATAGCAACGGCTCTCGAAATAGAGTGTCATCCTGAACTACTAATACTCCACACAAACCAAAAAAAAAACATCCCGTGACAAAGTATATAGTTCTATATATATATGTATGTATGTATGTATACATATATGTATGTATATATATATATATATATATATATATATATATATATATATATATATATATATATATATATATATATATATATATATATATATATATATATATATATATATATATATAAACATAAAAAAAAACATCCTGTGACAAAGTATATAATTCTATATATGTATGTATGTATGTATGTATGTATATATATATATATATATATATATATATATATATATATATATATATATAAACATAAAAAAAAACATCCTGTGACAAAGTATATAATTCTATATATGTATGTATGTATGTATATATATATATATATATATATATATATATATATATATATATATATATATATATATATATATATATATAATTATAGAATACACATATACATATACATATATAATATATACACATATAGAATACACATATATAATTACATACACATATAGAATTATATACTTTGTCACAGGATGTTTTTTTTTTTTAAATCGTTTTGGGGAACATCTCCGTCTTACCAGACAAAAAAATCGGAACTATCCTGTATATGTGCACTTCTTTACTAATGATCACAGTGTATAAGTTTATTTCAGGTGTTTGCAAGGTTTCTGGTGATGAAGATCAGTTAAGGTTGAAGGAAGAGGAAATTATTTTCTGACTGGGAAGTTTAGAACCCTATGGAATGAACAAACTCTTTACGTCATTCCCGAGCATCTAACTACGTATCCCAAATTTCCCAAGCGATGCAGGGGTGACTCAATTATTTAGTTTTCACGGTAATCCCACCGACCGCAAACCCCCCCCCCCCAACACACACACACACACACACACACGCGCGCGCGGCCATAAATAGTAACGGCTCTCTAAATAGAGTGTCATCCTTAACTACTAATACTCCACACAAACCAAATCATCAGTTATTATATAATTACTTGTAAATTATTCAATCAATACAGAGCGAGGTGACGACATCTTATCTCTCGCGATGATTTTTAAATTGAATATGTAAATATTGAGATAGCGTCTTTGATTTAAGGGGTTATATTGATGATTGAGGTTCATACAGCTAAGTTACAAACCATCATCATAAAGTCGACGTCACTAAATTATACATTATGCGAGAATGCAACTAGTTTTCACTGGTTATCTGTATGCAATACTTGTGAATTTCGGCTGGTAACTTCACTTCTCGTCAATATTAATAATATGTGTGTATTACTTCAGACTAATTCATGTTGAAAACCGGTAATAATTGTTCAAAGTATTCTAAAAGAAACCGCCGCTTCATGGAAGCGTGGAGTAATTGCAGTTCCAGTTATTCCAAATGCTGTATGTATTCAATGTTTGTTGCCCACTTCAAGTTCAATGACTATAACACATCAACTTTAAAGTGTGGCAATTAGTAGTGAGTAACATCTTTCAGTTGACTAGGCAAGGTTTACTATAATAAAGCCTACGTTGAATGGACTCTATATTGATATAGGGTTACGGCAAAACAACTGTGTGTACACGGTCAGGTATTGGGTTACCAAGGTGCACAGAAGTGGATACAATTTATTTATCAACAAAACGTAGGCACACATGGTAGACAGACATTTGGGCGGTTGTAATCCTGTATAAACACATAGGTAGGTCATTGTCACTGCAGTAGGTATTGTATATTAAATATGTCAAGTACTGCGGTGTACAAAGTTGTTGGACCGATGCGAAAGTCGTTCTTTCCTCATGCACGGATACAATGAAAGGCGTCATTATCGACATTGATTTACTGCTAACACATGAAAAATATCAGCACGTTTTTGAAAAATATTTCCCGCAAGTTTGCCCCTTATAAACCAAATCTGTCGCAAGCATTTTGTTCAACATAATTGTGATCACAGTTTTATGATACCTATCTATGAGCAGGTCCACCGTGACTACAATCCACTGACTAACGCAACATTGTCACCTACCTACTAAACCACACACACACACACACACACACACACACACACACACACACACACACACACACACGCACACAAACAAACAAACACACACACACACACACACACACACAAACACACACACACACACACAATTATCTTATTAATGTACTAAAGTTTAAAACTAGTATCTTATTAATGTACTATATTTTAAAACTATTATCTTATTAATGTACTAAAGTTTAAAACTATTATCTTATTAATGTACTAACGTTTAAAACTATTATATTATTAATGTACTATATTTTAAAACTATTATCTTATTAATGTACTATATTTTAAAACTAGTATCTTATTAATGTACTAGAGTTTAAAACTATTATCTTATTAATGTACTAAAGTTTAAAACTAGTATCTTATTAATGTACTAAAGTTTAAAACTAGTATCTTATTAATGTACTATATTTTAAAACTATTATCTTATTAATGTACTATATTTTAAAACTATTATATTATTAATGTACTAACGTTTAAAACTATTATCTTATTAATGTACTATATTTTAAAACTATTATCTTATTAATGTACTATATTTTAAAACTAGTATCTTAATAATGTACTATATTTTAAAACTATTATATTATTAATGTACTATATTTTAAAACTATTATCTTATTAATGTACTAACGTTTAAAACTATTATCTTATTAATGTACTATATTTTAAAACTATTATATTATTAATGTACTAACGTTTAAAACTAGTATCTTATTAATGTACTATATTTTAAAACTATTATATTATTAATGTACTATATTTTAAAACTATTATCTTATTAATGTACTAAAGTTTAAAACTAGTATCTTATTAATGTACTAAAGTTTAAAACTATTATCTTATTAATGTACTATATTTTAAAACTATTATATTATTAATGTACTATATTTTAAAACTATTATCTTATTAATGTACTATATTTTAAAACTAGTATCTTATTAATGTACTAGAGTTTAAAACTAGTATCTTATTAATGTACTAAAGTTTAAAACTAGTATCTTATTAATGTACTATATTTTAAAACTAGTATCTTATTAATGTACTAGAGTTTAAAACTAGTATTTTATTAATGTACTAAAGTTTAAAACTAGTATCTTATTAATGTACTATATTTTAAAACTATTATCTTATTAATGTACTATATTTTAAAACTATTATCTTAATAATGTACTATATTTTAAAACTAGTATCTTATTAATGTACTAACGTTTAAAACTATTATCTTATTAATGTACTATATTTTAAAACTATTATCTTATTAATGTACTATATTTTAAAACTATTATCTTAATAATGTACTATATTTTAAAACTATTATCTTATTAATGTACTAGAGTTTAAAACTAGTATCTTATTAATGTACTATATTTTAAAACTATTATATTATTAATGTACTAAAGTTTAAAACTATTATCTTATTAATGTACTAACGTTTAAAACTAGTATCTTATTAATGTACTATATTTTAAAACTATTATATTATTAATGTACTATATTTTAAAACTATTATCTTATTAATGTACTATATTTTAAAACTATTATCTTATTAATGTACTAAAGTTTAAAACTATTATCTTATTAATGTACTATATTTTAAAACTATTATCTTAATAATGTACTATATTTTAAAACTATTATCTTATTAATGTACTAGAGTTTAAAACTAGTATCTTATTAATGTACTATATTTCAAAACTATTATCTTATTAATGTACTATATTTTAAAACTATTATCTTATTAATGTACTAAAGTTTAAAACTATTATCTTATTAATGTACTAGAGTTTAAAACTAGTATTTTATTAATGTACTAACGTTTAAAACTATTATCTTATTAATGTACTAAAGTTTAAAACTAGTATCTTATTAAGTACTAACGTTTAAAACTATTATCTTATTAATGTACTATATTTTAAAACTATTATCTTATTAATGTACTATATTTTAAACTAGTATCTTATTAATGTACTAAAGTTTAAAACTAGTATCTTATTAATGTACTAGAGTTTAAAACTAGTATTTTATAAATGTACTAAAGTTTAAAACTAGTATCTTATTAATGTACTAAAGTTTAAAACTATTATCTTATTAATGTACTATATTTTAAAACTATTATCTTATTATGTACTATATTTTAAAACTATTATCTTATTAATGTACTATATTTTAAACTATTATCTTATTAATGTACGTTAAAACTAGTATTTTATAAATGTACTAACGTTTAAAACTACTATCTTATTAATGTACTATATTTTAAAACTATTATCTTATTAATGTACTATATTTTAAAACTATTATCTTATTAATGTACTATATTTTAAACTATTATCTTATTAATGTACTAAAGTTTAAAACTATTATCTTATTAATGTACTAAAGTTTAAAACTATTATCTTATTAATGTACTATATTTTAAAACTATTATCTTATTAATGTACTATATTTTAAAACTATATCTTATTAATGTACTAAAGTTTAAAACTAGTATCTTATTAATGTACTAAAGTTTAAAACTAGTATCTTATTAATGTACTATATTTTAAAACTATTATCTTATTAATGTACTAAAGTTTAAAACTATTATCTTATTAATGTACTAAAGTTTAAAACTATTATCTTATTAATGTACTATATTTTAAAACTATTATCTTATTAATGTACTATATTTTAAAACTATTATCTTATTAATGTACTAAAGTTTAAAACTAGTATCTTATTAATGTACTAAAGTTTAAAACTATTATCTTATTAATGTACTAACGTTTAAAACTATTATCTTATTAATGTACTATATTTTAAAACTATTATCTTATTAATGTACTATATTTTAAAACTATTATCTTATTAATGTACTAACGTTTAAAACTATTATCTTATTAATGTACTATATTTTAAAACTATTATCTTATTAATGTACTAACTTTTAAAACTAATTATCTTATTAATGTACTATATTTTAAAACTATTATCTTATTAATGTACTATATTTTAAAACTATTATCTTATTAATGTACTAACGTTTAAAACTATTATCTTATTAATGTACTAAAGTTTAAAACTATTATCTTATTAATGTACTAAAGTTTAAAACTATTATCTTATTAATGTACTATATTTTAAAACTATTATCTTATTAATGTACTATATTTTAAAACTATTATCTTATTAATGTACTAAAGTTTAAAACTATTATCTTATTAATGTACTATATTTTAAAACTATTATCTTATTAATGTACTAACGTTTAAAACTAGTATTTTATTAATGTACTAAAGTTTAAAACTAGTATCTTATTAATGTACTATATTTTAAAACAATTATCTTATTAATGTACTAACGTTTAAAACTATTATCTTATTAATGTACTAACGTTTAAAACTAGTATTTTATTAATGTACTAAAGTTTTAAAACTAGTATTTTATTAATGTACTAAAGTTTAAAACTATTATCTTATTAATGTACTAAAGTTTAAAACTATTATCTTATTAATGTACTAACGTTTAAAACTATTATCTTATTAATGTACTAAAGTTTAAAAAATAGTACCTTATTAATGTACTATATTTTAAAAATAGTACATTATTAATGTACTATATTTTATGACTAGTATCTTATTAATGTACTAACGTTTAAAACTAGTATCTTATTAATGTACTAAAGTTTAAAACAATTATCTTATTAATGTACTAAAGTTTAAAACTAGTATCTTATTAATGTACTATATTTTAAAAATAGTACCTTATTAATGTACTATATTTTATGACTAGTATCTTATTAATGTACTATATTTTAAAACTAGTACCTTATTAATGTACTATATTTAAAACTATTATCTTATTAATGTACTAACGTTTAAAACTATTATCTTATTAATGTACTATATTTTAAAACTATTATCTTATTAATGTACTATATTTTAAAACTATTATCTTATTAATGTACAATATTTTAAAACTATTATCTTATTAATGTACTAAAGTTTAAAACTAGTATCTTATTAATGTACTATATTTTAAAACTATTATCTTATTAATGTACTATATTTTAAAACTATTATATTATTAATGTACTATATTTTAAAACTATTATCTTATTAATGTACGTTTAAAACTAGTATCTTATTAATGTACTATATTTTAAAACTATTATCTTATTAATGTACTAACGTTTAAAACTATTATATTATTAATGTACTAACGTTTAAAACTACTATCTTATTAATGTACTATATTTTAAAACTAGTATCTTATTAATGTACTATATTTTAAAACTATTATCTTATTAATGTACTAACGTTTAAAACTATTATATTATTAATGTACTAACGTTTAAAACTACTATCTTATTAATGTACTATATTTTAAAACTATTATCTTATTAATGTACTATATTTTAAAACTATTATATTATTAATGTACTATATTTTAAAACTATTATCTTATTAATGTACTATATTTTAAAACTAGTATCTTATTAATGTACTAACGTTTAAAACTAGTATCTTATTAATGTACTAACGTTTAAAACTATTATCTTATTAATGTACTAAAGTTTAAAACTAGTATCTTATTAATGTACTAAAGTTTAAAACTATTATCTTATTAATGTACTAACGTTTAAAACTATTATCTTATTAATGTACTATATTTTAAAACTATTATCTTATTAATGTACTATATTTTAAAACTATTATCTTATTAATGTACTAAAGTTTAAAACTATTATCTTATTAATGTACTAACGTTTAAAACTATTATATTATTAATGTACTATATTTTAAAACTAGTATCTTATTAATGTACTATATTTTAAAACTATTATCTTATTAATGTACTATATTTTAAAACTATTATCTTATTAATGTACTAACGTTTAAAACTACTATCTTATTAATGTACTATATTTTAAAACTAGTATCTTATTAATGTACTAACGTTTAAAACTATTATCTTATTAATGTACTATATTTTAAAACTATTATCTTATTAATGTACAATATTTTAAAACTATTATATTATTAATGTACTAAAGTTTAAAACTAGTATCTTATTAATGTACTATATTTTAAAACTATTATCTTATTAATGTACTATATTTTAAAACTATTATATTATTAATGTACTATATTTTAAAACTATTATCTTATTAATGTACGTTTAAAACTAGTATCTTATTAATGTACTAACGTTTAAAACTAGTATCTTATTAATGTACTAGAGTTTAAAACTATTATCTTATTAATGTACTAACGTTTAAAACTATTATCTTATTAATGTACTATATTTTAAAACTATTATCTTATTAATGTACTAACGTTTAAAACTATTATATTATTAATGTACTAACGTTTAAAACTACTATCTTATTAATGTACTATATTTTAAAACTACTATCTTATTAATGTACTATATTTTAAAACTATTATCTTATTAATGTACTAATGTTTGAAACTACTATCTTATTAATGTACTATATTTTAAAACTAGTATCTTATTAATGTACTAACGTTTAAAACTATTATCTTATTAATGTACTATATTTTAAAACTATTATCTTATTAATGTACAATATTTTAAAACTATTATATTATTAATGTACTAAAGTTTAAAACTAGTATCTTATTAATGTACTATATTTTAAAACTATTATCTTATTAATGTACTATATTTTAAAACTATTATATTATTAATGTACTATATTTTA
The DNA here is from genome assembly GCF_964340395.1 of Glandiceps talaboti. Classification (NCBI taxonomy): domain Eukaryota; kingdom Metazoa; phylum Hemichordata; class Enteropneusta; family Spengelidae; genus Glandiceps; species Glandiceps talaboti. The sequence continues at coordinate 22,217,031 of NC_135564.1, read as the reverse complement.
AAACTATTATCTTATTAATGTACTATATTTTAAAACTATTATCTTATTAATGTACGTTTAAAACTAGTATCTTATTAATGTACTAACGTTTAAAACTAGTATCTTATTAATGTACTAGAGTTTAAAACTATTATCTTATTAATGTACTAACGTTTAAAACTATTATCTTATTAATGTACTATATTTTAAAACTATTATCTTATTAATGTACTAACGTTTAAAACTATTATATTATTAATGTACTAACGTTTAAAACTACTATCTTATTAATGTACTATATTTTAAAACTAGTATCTTATTAATGTACTATATTTTAAAACTATTATCTTATTAATGTACTAACGTTTAAAACTATTATATTATTAATGTACTAACGTTTAAAACTACTATCTTATTAATGTACTATATTTTAAAACTATTATCTTATTAATGTACTATATTTTAAAACTATTATCTTAATAATGTACTATATTTTAAAACTAGTATCTTATTAATGTACTAACGTTTAAAACTATTATCTTATTAATGTACTAAAGTTTAAAACTATTATCTTATTAATGTACTAAAGTTTAAAACTATTATCTTATTAATGTACTAAAGTTTAAAACTATTATCTTATTAATGTACTATATTTTAAAACTATTATCTTATTAATGTACTATATTTTAAAACTATTATCTTATTAATGTACTAACATTTAAAACTAGTATCTTATTAATGTACTAAAGTTTAAAACTATTATCTTATTAATGTACTATATTTTAAAACTAGTATCTTATTAATGTACTAAAGTTTAAAACTATTATCTTATTAATGTACTATATTTTAAAACTAGTATCTTATTAATGTACTATATTTTAAAACTATTATCTTATTAATGTACTATATTTTAAAACTAGTATCTTATTAATGTACTAAAGTTTAAAACTAGTATCTTATTAATGTACTATATTTTAAAACTATTATCTTATTAATGTACTATATTTTAAAACTATTATCTTATTAATGTACTAACGTTTAAAACTATTATCTTATTAATGTACTATATTTTAAAACTAGTATCTTATTAATGTACTATATTTTAAAACTAGTATCTTATTAATGTACTAACGTTTAAAACTACTATCTTATTAATGTACTAAAGTTTAAAACTAGTATCTTATTAATGTACTATATTTTAAAACTATTATCTTATTAATGTACTAACGTTTAAAACTAGTATCTTATTAATGTACTAAAGTTTAAAACTATTATCTTATTAATGTACTATATTTTAAAACTATTATCTTATTAATATACTATATTTTAAAACTACTATCTTATTAATGTACTATATTTTAAAACTAGTATCTTATTAATGTACTAAAGTTTAAAACTAGTATCTTATTAATGTACTAACGTTTAAAACTATTATCTTATTAATGTACTAAAGTTTAAAACTATTATCTTATTAATGGACTATATTTTAAAACTATTTTCTTATTAATGTACTATATTTTAAAACTATTATCTTATTAATGTACTAACGTTTAAAACTAGTATCTTATTAATGTACTAACGTTTAAAACTATTATCTTATTAATGTACTAACGTTTAAAACTAGTATCTTATTAATGTACTATATTTTAAAACTATTATCTTATTAATGTACTATATTTTAAAACTAGTATCTTATTAATGTACTATATTTTAAAACTAGTATCTTATTAATGTACTAACGTTTAAAACTACTATCTTATTAATGTACTATATTTTAAAACTATTATCTTATTAATGTACTAACGTTTAAAACTAGTATATTATTAATGTACTAACGTTTAAAACTACTATCTTATTAATGTACTATATTTTAAAACTATTATCTTATTAATGTACTATATTTTAAAACTAGTATCTTATTAATGTACTAAAGTTTAAAACTATTATCTTATTAATGTACTAACGTTTAAAACTATTATATTATTAATGTACTATATTTTAAAACTATTATCTTATTAATGTACTAGAGTTTAAAACTAGTATCTTATTAATGTACTATATTTTAAAACTATTATATTATTAATGTACTAAAGTTTAAAACTATTATCTTATTAATGTACTAACGTTTAAAACTAGTATCTTATTAATGTACTATATTTTAAAACTATTATCTTATTAATGTACTATATTTTAAAACTAGTATCTTATTAATGTACTAAAGTTTAAAACTATTATCTTATTAATGTACTATATTCTAAAACTATTATCTTATTAATGTACTATATTTTATAACTATTATCTTATTAATGTACTACATTTTAAAACTATTATATTATTAATGTTGTACTACTAGTAGTAGTAGACTAGCCAGTCTCGGTGTCCAATGGAATATATGTAGTAGTACTAGTAGTAGTAGACTAGCCAGTCTCGGTGTGCAATGGAATATATGTAGTAGTACTAGTAGTAGAAGACAAGGCAGTCTCGGTGTGCAATGGAATATATGTAGTAGTACTAGTAGTAGTAGAATAGCCAGTCTCGGTGTGCAATGGAATATATGTAGTAGTACTAGTAGTAGTAGACTAGCCAGTCTCGGTGTGCAATGGAATATATGTAGTAGTACTAGTAGTAGTAGACTAGCCAGTCTCGGTGTGCAATGGAATATATGTAGTAGTACTAGTAGTAGAATAGCCAGTCTCGGTGTCCAATGGAATATATGTAGTAGTACTAGTAGTAGTAGACTAGCCAGTCTCGGTGTGCAATGGAATATATGTAGTAGTACTAGTAGTAGAAGACAAGGCAGTCTCGGTGTGCAATGGAATATATGTAGTAGTACTAGTAGTAGTAGACTAGCCAGTCTCGGTGTGCAATGGAATATATGTAGTAGTACTAGTAGTAGTAGACTAGCCAGTCTAGGTGTCCAATGGAATATATGTAGTAGTACTAGTAGTAGTAGACTAGCCAGTCTCGGTGTGCAATGGAATATATGTAGTAGTACTAGTAGAAGACAAGGCAGTCTCGGTGTGCAATGGAATATATGTAGTAGTACTAGTAGTAGTAGACTAGCCAGTCTCGGTCTTACCAACAGTTTGTTTACAAGTAAACACCAGCGTGTAAAATATTCCATCATGATAGGTAGAGAAACTCGACAAATGTAGGCAAATTAGAAGGTTGATATTAAACTATAGAAGTGTATGGTGAACGGGTGGTTGGTTGGTGGGGAGGGGGTGGCAGGGTTGGCTTGGTAATGGATACAGGTGTACCTAGTGAATTCAAATAACAGCCACAAACGCTACACAACCTAAAGTATGGCGCCAATGGCATTGTGGCACAACTGTTTTTGGCTGTTGCTATGGACGTGGTCTTGCTACTAGGCATATTTGCTTATATTTTTTTGAATGTTTATTTGATACTACTTGGGATTAATAGGCAAGCGCCTATTAACCCCTGTTGTTATTTTTATGATATCATTTGGCTGTTGCTAAGGGTGTGGCCATGGCTGCTTGTGCCAGTTGCGTCAAAATATTTTGAACAATACCTGCAGAATAATACCTCCAAAAACATCCCAACCAAGTTTCAGCCCATTCATCATATAGCTTTCAAGATATGTTTTTGACCAAAATGTTTGGACTGAATTTGCATATCGCTGGTGGGATGGTTATGTTGTGAATACACCTTCAGCTACACATCCCCAGATCCCATTACATTTCATCCCAATCTGCTCTGTAGTTTTGGAATGATAGATTTTTGACACATTTTTAGACCTAATTTGCATATCACTGACATAATCACCACGTCATGAACAATTCTTAATCTACACGCCCCGTTTCCACCAAATTTCAGGCCGATCTGCCCTGTAGTTTTGGAGTCAAGTTTTTTGACCAAAAATCACATCTTTTGACCAAAAATGCACATCTCTGATGCAAACAATTTTCAATCGACACGCCTTAAGTTATGTCCCCACCAAATACAAGGGCAATCAGTCTGGCATTTTTTTTACTTTCAGTTGTTCACACACACACACACACACACACACACACACACACACACACACACACATTCATCCACACATACACACACACACACACATTCATCCACACATACACACACACACACACACACACACATTCATCCACACACACACACACACACACACACACACACACACACACACACACACACACACACACATTCATCCACACATACATTTCACCATACTTAGGCTATAGCACACTGAACCTCAGTTCAGTTGTAACTTCGGGTCATATGTCTACATTCAGTCAGAAATAAGAGTAAACATTCTTGGAAAAATATTACAATCGGCAATTTAGAAACTATGCTGTCCAAAATGTGGAATCAAAAGTCGTACGTCCATTCAACATATAAATGCTCGAAAAATCAAGAGTCAAAAGTCTACACACAACGAGTCTATGTCAATATACATATTCTTACTATGTGAGTACCCATGGGTGTGTGTGTGTGTGTGTGTGTGTGTGTGTGTGTATGTGTGTGTGTGTGAATGTGAGAAAGGGGAGGGGAGGCAGGCAGGCATGCAGACAGACAGACAAAGATAGGTAGGTAGGCAGGCAGACAGACAGACAGACAGACAGACAGACAGACAGACAGACAGACAGACAGACAAACAGACAGACAGACAGACAGGCAGGCAGGCAGGCAGACATACATAGGCTTAAGTGATAGGGTGGACAAAGGGAAAGTTACAATTTTTATGACGTAAAACTCCTGTTTTGGACAGAAACTCTATACTACGAAATATAATGAAAACAGTTTAAGTTACAAATATGGTATGGTTAACAGTTTTCTCACTTTTTAAAGTTTTTTAGTTGATAAAACTATTACCGTGATTATTGTTCTAAATGATTGTGTCGAGTTGTAAAGACTTGGTGCTAACTTTTTTTGTCACATACTCATTTTCTACATTCAGTACAGACATGGATTATCATTATTCCAATAAACACCCAAATATTCTTTACGACGTAACGTAATCTCTGCAAAATGGGGTATTGCTGCACGTGTCTTTTCATTCTGGTTTCCAAGTCAACGGAGTGCTCTGATACTTCGTAAATGAATAACTCAAAACCTGTAGACATGTAGACACGCGCTCAAATGACAAGGTACCAACCTGCCCATCTTTGCCTATCACCAATCGATCCCCGGGGTGCACACAAGTGTTTATTTATGCAAATTGAGTGCGCCCATTAAACGTAATTTACGTGTCATTATCGCGCTGTCGCCCCACTGTGGCGTCAATCTTAGAGGTCAGGGGTCATACGGAGCCAACCACTTTTCATTTCACTGAGTGCTATTGTGCATACATGCTGTTGATTTTACCGAGCGACTCATTCTGAATTCACGCTCTGTTGCACTCTCCGAAATGTGACTTTTTTGTTCGAACTTTGTTCAATAAAACACTGGGTCCCAGACTCCAATTAGACTTCTTAGGGCTTCACTAAATAGCCCCGGGAAAGCAAATACGTATCACTTCTTCAATAACAGAAGTACCGATTCTGGTTTGACCGCTTTCAACGACCATTTCCTTTTAGCCACCTAAAACTTCCTTACCATGGCGTTGAAACATGCTGAGCCAGTGTAACCATCTCCCCTCCACTGTCTATGGTGTAACGAAGCGATCGTGTGGTCAACTCATGTGGCCACAGGAAGCATGGGGGCGGGGCACTACTGAACCAGCGCAAATCTAATGTTTACATCTGCTGACATAAACAAACAACGATGATACATTTTCCGCGAGTGTCACCAAAAATAATTAAAATCTTGTTATATTTCGATATGTGTGCAAGAAAGTTAAAATTGATTACAAATGTATGTAAATCGTAACTTTTAGTCCATAATGACATATACCCAACCATGGAAGTATAACCCACGGTAGGAATGGTGTACACATAACTATGTTTCCTCTTTCGGTTACTTGATCGACGAGAAGTGTCTTCAAACTGATGAGTACAGTAGCTTCCTGAAAAGCGTATCTTCCCTATCGTACAATATTGTGGACATCATTTATGTTATATTTTTAAAAGTATTTAAATTTCACACAAAGCGGGTTCAGAAGAACACGAGCATATAATGACTTCATGTAATAGTTTGGTACTTTAAAATAATCAACCCAATAGTCACGACATCGTACCAGTATGTTGACAAGTGTACTGCCAGCGAGTGAACTTGACTGGACCGTGTACCGTACATGTATAGTCTGCTTGTCCATATATGGTTAGTTGACAGGTAGCCAATGTTTTGGTGGCCGAAATCTGATTGATGACATTCTGATATACCATCACAGCTGCTGTGGACTACAGACTAACAGTAAGGGTGGCCGTCTACGTTTTCGGAGGGACAAAAAATATAACCACCACATTTCGTTCACCAACCAATATTGTGCGAGAACTCTATAATGTCAACGACACAAAAAAAAACAGTGGTTGGTGTAATTTTTCGTCAGTATTAACGTTGGCGTGACGTTCCTATCAATGGATGTTCTACCTGCCTCCCCCTTGGTTTGGTTTAAACTGTGATCTTGAGCGCTGACAACATAATTGCCACCGACCACGTGACTGTGTGGTATGTTGATAGCTATCTTGGCCATTGGACAAACTGGTGGATCCCCCGGGCAAAAACTACTATGACGGAACAGCATGGCTGATTATATGGATATCGAAGTCAAAGTCAAAACTCGAATGCCGCGCTTCACTGGAATGTGATTCGGTGCATTAACTCTTTATGGGGCCAAATAACTTTAAAGAAAAGTTAAAAATCACAATTCTTTGATCAAGACACGCTTTGGTTCCGTGTCTATGAGGTCAGCTGATTAGATACATGTTATAGTGTGGATATATCCCACAGTCTCTAATATGACCGTCAACACGGCTACGTTTTTTAACTCAAGCCAATAGAATCACATCAGCCAAGATCTCCTTGTCGACTACTGGTACGTGTTCCCTCCCTTGTCTTCAACGGTTATGTCACAATAGTTAAACTATACATACTTTCCGACCTTGTATAACTTGTCATAGCATTGACAGGCAGTCTCCACGATTTTAGGGGTTAAAGGTTACTACACAGTTTTCAAGCAAACCAAAATGCCCCCCCCCCCTCCTCCTGTTCCCCTCTTTCAATAAATACATATCAGCGGGGGCCACATTTTTTTGGCGAAAAGGATGTTGAGATGATGACGTAACTAAAAAGATCCAGTCATTCATTGACACCTACCATGAAATAAAATGGAAGCCATCCTTGACCTATATAGCTCTACCAAAAAGAAAACAATTATTTTTTGCAATTGTTCAATGTAATCATAGCAAACAAGTATTGTCCTAGTCAAATCGAAATACACACAAATAATCCAACCTGTGTGTTAGCATACGTTCCGATGACAAATGGTGGACACATCCAAACATTTACTCTACGTTGTTCCGACCTTGTTCTGTTGTCACACGTGAACTCTCCGGCCAGAATAAAGTTCCCTCATTACGTATCGACCAGAGGAAGAAAACACAAAAAAACCAAACTACTTTGTAACGCACTTGATAAAATCAACTTCAGGGTGGCAATTTAGAATAGCTATTCATTTCATTTGACTTGCTTATTGTTTTGAAAGGTAGTTATATAACTGCTGAATGAGTGTGTGGTATCTGAAATACAATACGACTTGGAAGAAAAAATACTTTAAGGGGTGATCAACATGCCAAGCAAAGAAACCCAATTTACCGGTACAATCACATTCCTTGTTTTTTACCTCGACCTGTGTAACATTTTTATCTGTACAGCCTGTTTGCCAGGGAGACACTCGTACTGTACCATAACACTTTTCACTTGCTTATTTTTCACTTCCTGCTGTAAATTCACTTACTGACTGCACTGTAGTAAATAATTTTACAATGCCTGTAGCCTGTATCATGATATCATGGCCAAATACCAATGGCTGCCATCAGACATCTCAAATGGCAAATTATCACAAGTGTTCAAATGAAGATTTGAAGTCCTTCTCTAATACCTACCCTGTCTATGCCATGTTCGAAGTCCTTCTCTAATACCTACCCTGTCTATGCCATGGTTGAAGTCCTTCTCTACTACCTACCCTGTCTATGCCATGGTTGAAGTCCTTCTCTAATACCTACCCTATGTTTATGCCATGTTCGAAGTCCTTCTCTAATACCTACCCTGTCTATGCCATGGTTGAAGTCCTTCTCTACTACCTACCCTGTCTATGCCATGGTTGAAGTCCTTCTCTACTACCTACCCTGTCTATGCCATGTTTGAAGTCCTTCTCTAATACCTATCCTATGTCTATGCCATGTTTGAAGTCTTTCTCTAATACCTACCCTGTCTATGCCATGGTTGAAGTCCTTCTCTAATACCTATCCTATGTCTATACCATGTTTGAAGTCTTTCTCTAATACCTACCCTGTCTATGCCATGTTCGAAGTCCTTCTCTACTACCTACCCTGTCTATGCCATGTTTGAAGTCCTTCTCTAATACCTACCCTGTCTATGCCATGGTTGAAGTCCTTCTCTACTACCTACCCTGTTTATGCCATGGTTGAAGTCTTTCTCTAATACCTACCCTGTCTATGCCATGTTCAAAGTCCTTCTCTACTACCTACCCTGTTTACGCCATGTTCAAAGTCCTTCTCTACTACCTACCCTATGTCTATACCATGTTCAAAGTCCTTCTCTAATACCTACCCTATGTTTACGCCATGTTCAAAGTCCTTCTCTACTACCTACCCTGTCTATACCATGTTCAAAGTCCTTCTCTACTACCTACCCTGTTTACGCCATGTTCAAAGTCCTTCTCTACTACCTATCCTATGTCTATGCCATGTTTGAAGTCCTTCTCTAATACCTATCCTATGTCTATGCCATGTTTGAAGTCCTTCTCTAATACCTATCCTATGTCTATGCCATGTTTGAAGTCTTTCTCTAATACCTATCCTATGTCTATGCCATGTTCAAAGTCCTTCTCTACTACCTATCCTATGTCTATGCCATGTTTGAAGTCCTTCTCTAATACCTATCCTATGTCTATGCCATGTTTGAAGTCCTTCTCTAATACCTATCCTATGTCTATACCATGTTTGAAGTCTTTCTCTAATACCTATCCTATGTCTATGCCATGTTTGAAGTCCTTCTCTAATACCTATCCTATGTCTATGCCATGTTTGAAGTCCTTCTCTAATACCTATCCTATGTCTATGCCATGTTTGAAGTCCTTCTCTAATACCTATCCTATGTCTATGCCATGTTTGAAGTCCTTCTCTAATACCTATCCTATGTCTATGCCATGTTTGAAGTCCTTCTCTAATACCTATCCTATGTCTATGCCATGTTTGAAGTCCTTCTCTAATACCTACCCTATGTCTATACCATGTTTGAAGTCCTTCTCTACTACCTACCCTGTCTATGCCATGTTTGAAGTCCTTCTCTACTACCTACCCTGTCTATGCCATGTTTGAAGTCTTTCTCTAATACCTACCCTATGTTTATGCCATGTTTGAAGTCCTTCTCTAATACCTACCCTGTCTATGCCATGTTTGAAGTCTTTCTCTACTACCTACCCTGTCTATGCCATGGTTGAAGTCCTTCTCTAATACCTACCCTGTCTATGCCATGTTTGAAGTCTTTCTCTAATACCTATCCTGTCTATGCCATGTTTAAAGTCCTTCTCTAATACCTACCCTATGTCTATTTTTACACTTTATGCACACATTCCAAACTATGACAAAATGTTTTCACAATTTCTACAATATTTCCATTTGAAGGTTTTCATTTTGTGTACAGTTCATATCATCAGCTATAATAATTTAAACACTAAATTACTATTTCAGTCACTAGTGAAATGGCAAGTGGAATTCACCACGTTTCATACTAAGCTTTCCAATTTTTCCAATTATTTTCAGCATTTTTAGTCAAGATACATAACTGCAACAGCACTTTATTTCCAGTCATAGAATGCATTGCAGCATTACCAAGCCTTACATTGGATACAAACAGTTTCAATAAATAGGACATGGTTTGGCTGAAGGAACCTTTTCTTGAACTCTCTTTAGAACAGAACTTATTAGTTCAGTATCTGCACAGATTTGTATATTTCAAGGTCACAGGTCAACATCGGCACATTAACAATTTTCTGATGGCATATAGACTAATATAAATACTAAGTAAATCCATTTGATGGGGTTGTGACCTGGAGGTCATGCTACACAGAAGAAGTATCCAATTTCACATGTGGAGATTTTCCATGATGCAAGACTTGACTAGTGTATTATTAATGGTATGATCTCCTTTGACACATCTGGATCAATTTGGGGTACTTTACAGATTTCATATGCCAAGAAGACAGATTTGAACAAAGTCTATGTTGTGTGATACTGTGTGAAGAATTTACCACTGAAAGACTTGTTTTCACTAGCATCAAACTGTGATAGTGTTACATAACATTCACTGAAGTCATCATGTCACCAAGTTTGTCATTCAAAACTGAACACTTAAATTCCAACAACGCCTTCAAAGATTTCGACAACCAATATTATTGTCTTGTGACTCTCCATCTACGACAATCTATTTTAAGTTGATATTTTTTATGAAGAGTGAGAAGCCGGTCAAATCTGCCCAATATTCCACTAGATTTAACTGTCGTCTGTAAAGAATAGTTGACTTTTCACATTGTTATTTTCTTGCTAACAAAGTTCTACAACTCATTCCAGTTCAATATTTCCATGCATCAATTCATAGTTTGATGAATTGATATCAGTGTTTTGATTTGCACAATTTTGCTAACTTCACATCCACACACAATTGGTAGATACAGTATGCAAGTTTGACAGTTGTTCCTTATTTGATGTTTTCTGCTCAAATAGTTAATCTATGGAGTAAATATCACCAAAACTTTATATATACAACATTGTATGAGTTTCTTTCAGATATTTGGCTATAGCTTCCACCTTCTATTACAGTACATGTATCTTTAGTTGTTAGAAGATCTTGACAGTTGTCTCAACCTGATGGTGCTTGCAGAGATAACTTAGTAGAAATCCACCAGTGTGATTGAAATCCACCAGTGTGATTGAAATCCACCAGTGTGATAGAAATCCACCAGTGTGATAGTCCTAAGATAATCTGTCTGAAGCTAACAAATCATAATACATTATATATCAACAACACACGAACACTTCAAATATACTTAATTCAGTTTTCAGGGTTTTCTTAGATGATTTCATGGTGACTTTTTCCTAAGGTGTTCAGTAAAATTTATCATTAAGTATGTGTGAATGTAATATACAATAGGAAATGTTTTTTTCTGCAGTCAACTGTGTGTGTGTCACATACAATGTTGATGTACCTACCACCCACCACACTATTTCACACTGGAAGTATACAGGTATTGAAATTATCTGAAGGAAATGGGAGAGGGTATTCAGAGTTTATGTTAATGATTGTGAGTTCCCCAGTATTATACCAAAGTAAGCCACCAAAATTATGATACATAGAAAGGAAATCAATGCCAGTTGACCAGCTTTCCCTCCTGTTACCAGGATTCCCAAACACACAACTGGACATTGCAATAAATACAAGATGAAAATATGAAATTTCAATTGAGATATTAACGGTTTTATTCAAGTAAGGACTTCCATCCTCCCTTTGTTCTTGGGTTGTTTCACTTGTTTGTCATATAAAACAATAAAACTGTACAAGAGTGATGTCTAGTCCTAACCTTGTACAAGACTGGCTTCATTGGTTAGCAGAGTGGGTACATACAGGGCACCATAAATAATTACACTGTAAAAAAAAAAACAGTCTGTCCATATTTACATTATAATATATAATATATATAAAATAAAATATTATATTAAGATTAGCTCTAATAGTTTCTTAGAGGTGTGTCATCGTGGTATATTGAATATGATTTCAATCCAGCATGGGCATGATGTTACAAATTGCCGCGAATAACATGGTCCCCAGCCTTTGACGAAACTAATCCGCACAGAGTTGGGATCATAAGGACCCTCCGTTAATTCAGGGTCTCTAGTCCTTCGCAGCAAGTCTGATTTATCATAGTCAAAAATCCTTATTGAGTAACCTGGTGAAACTTTCCATACTGTTAACGTTCTTGAATTAGGGATGTCCAGTGTTGGGGAATTTACAAAAACTGCAAAGTTACTGCGATTATATGCCCAGACTCCATCTGATTCTCGACTGACAGTCACACCGTACCCGATTTTACTTCTAGTCCTTTCAACAGAGTCATTCCGGCAATCGCGATGGAGTAGTCCTAAACACAGTCCATCGCCATGAGGTAGTTCCTGAAAAATATTTACAGAGTGCTGGTAGACATGGTACAAACGTCCGACCCGTGAGCGTAGTTCCCAGTAAGCCACATTGCACCAATGTGTTTGCTTGGAGGCACCGTGTGAATCGTTGAGGTCTGCAATAAAAAGAACACATACAAATATATGTCACATACAAATATCAAAGTTTTTCCAGTAGTTTTATAATGAAAATATCAACCTATTAATTTCATGATGAATTTGTAGGTGGTGAGTAGACCGATGTATTTTCTTAGGTATTACAGGATGAAAATACAGGCAAGCTGAAATGTGGTGGCAACTGCTTTTTGCTTTAGTAGGAGACCAGGCTATCCATTTTATCTTTGAGTTCATTTCTTAACAGTCTCCCTTATATCAATGTCAAGGTTAAATTATACAAAGTATTGTAAGTGTATTAGATAGGGACTCCTTAACTAATCAAACATTGTTTTATCACTTCTCTTTTCTAATTGCCTCCCCCAATTCTTGGCAGCAATATGTGATTGGGCTTGATATCAGTTATACACAGTAATTCCCTTCTCTCTTGATATACATTTTCTCATCACTGCCTTTTTTCTTATTTCCTTCCCAATTTGCTATGGCTTGGCTGCATAAAGTGATGGGATATGATACCAGTTGCACTGAGCAGTTTCTTGATATAATGTTATTATCTAGTGTACTTCAGCCACAGTGCTGATATCAAGACTATGACACTTGTGAAATAGAAAATCCTACTTTTCATTAACATTCAGACAGAGTGAGCAAAAAACCAACATAACAAGATTTTCTTTCTATGTGATCTGAACCCTAACCCGGTTTTGCTGATCCCATGACTCTATTTCACCTCAGTCTCTTGACTCGTCACCTGGTTAATTTCTCTCTTCCTCTTTTGACAGTTAATCATACTTGGAGACACTTCTCAAGATTTATTCCTGGGGACTGTATGATCCCCCTCCACTTTCCCTTCCCTTTTGCAATTCGAACTACAATCAACATCATTTGCTAGTTTTAATTACAATAAACTGGAAAGTGTGTGGTCAAAAATCAAACAAATACACCACTAGATTCAGTAAGTGTATGGTCAAAAATCAAACAAATACACCACTAGATTCAGATAGTGAGAGAGATGTAGTTACAATTCTGCCATGGTTGTTTCTGACAAATGTGTTATATATTGAGGTTAGACTTGTCATCCTCCTTATGGTCAGTTTTACGGAGACATTCTCTCTCTACATTGACAGCTACAATTGACCTCAAATCTACATAAAATTATTATTATCAATCAGAGATTCAAATCTATATAAAATTATTATTATCAATCAGAGATTCAAATCTACATAAAATTATTATTATCAATCAGAGATTCAAATCTACATAAAATTATTATTATCAATCAGAGATTCAAATCTACATAAAATTATTATTATCAATCAGAGATTCAAATCTATATAAAATTATTATTATCAATCAGAGATTCAAATCTACATAAAATTATTATTATCAATCAGAGATTCAAATCTATATAAAATTATTATTATCAATCAGAGATTCAAATCTACATAAAATTATTATTATCAATCAGAGATTCAAATCTACATAAAATTATTATTATCAATCAGAGATTCAAATCTACATAAAATTATTATTATCAATCAGAGATTCAAATCTATATAAAATTATTATTATCAATCAGAGATTCAAATCTATATAAAATTATTATTATCAATCAGAGATTCAAATCTATATAAAATTATTATTATCAATCAGAGATTCAAATCTACATAAAATTATTATTATCAATCAGAGATTCAAATCTACATAAAATTATTATTATCAATCAGAGATTCAAATCTATATAAAATTATTATTATCAATCAGAGATTCAAATCTATATAAAATTATTATTATCAATCAGAGATTCAAATCTATATAAAATTATTATTATCAATCAGAGATTCAAATCTATATAAAATTATTATTATCAATCAGAGATTCAAATCTATATAAAATTATTATTATCAATCAGAGATTCAAATCTATATAAAATTATTATTATCAATCAGAGATTCAAATCTATATAAAATTATTATTATCAATCAGAGATTCAAATCAATATGTTTTGCTAGTTATCTTGTCAATGTACATCACATCTGAACAAGTACTTTTTATGTCACTTCCTTCACAACATACACAATGTTTCCTACAGTTTCCTAAAGCTGGGCTTCTACATATTTGATACATTTGCCAATTAATAATGATCTAATGTGACTAGTTGATCTCCACTCATCTAGACATTGCTCATGAAAAATGGAGAATAAATTCTATGAAATATCACCTCATTCCTTTCATAGACATTTTTTTATATTTCTGTTTAAAAGACCTTGTATCTCGAAGTAATGTCCAAAATAAATGTAATATTTACTATAAATTTTGGATGAATGTTGAATTTTGCAAATGAAATTTAGTAAGAGAGTTGTAGTTGTAGCAGTAGTAAAGGGTAGCTTAGCCATGTACCACCTACTTTCTAGTCAAGTTGAACCTATGATCCTGAGTGGAAGCAAATTCCATGACTTTTTGGCCTTGTGACAGCCTACTTACACAAAACATTAATCACAGTCTGTTGGTAGGTATTTGCTTTCCATCATGATTACAATTCTACTGCTAAAATATTGTTTGTTTTTTGAAATACAGAACATGTAACGTTAAGCAACCAACAAAAATCTTACAAACTTCATATTTCCTTTGGCTTCTGGTGATTATTTGCTAAATTTCACAATGTTGACTTTCAAACCAACATATGGTTAAACTATCAATTTCTTGTAACACTCCTCAGACCCTCACCTCCCAGCCAAAAAAATTAAAAATAAATAAATAAATGAATTAAAAACCAAGGGCAGGTTTAATAGCAAGATAAATCTCTTTGCTTCAACAGGAATAGTCTCTCTACAACAAAATAGAATACTATGCCTGTGCAAGTACTTGGATAGACTGTGTATGTTTTCCTGCTCTCACCACCTTACAAGGAGGGCCTACAACTGGGGCACAGTAAAGGGGGTTGCTAGAACACTATATCTCTGTGACCAGTTCTATTTAACATGTAACCTACATTCGCTTTATATTTCAAATTTCATCTACTCGTACACGGATGACCTTCTCATAAGTGTACAATTATTCTGTCGGATGTATGATAAATTTACTGTGCATAGCAAGCATTGACCTTTGGCCCAGTGACTGAAACTTTCAACACCATTTTTGGAACAGTGAACACAGCATTTCACAAGGCATCATGGTGTCATATGTTATAAACTGTTGAGGCACACATTAACTGTACCACCCTATCTGACAAACCTGTATATATTTCCCCAATTGACAGTTTAAATTCTTACATAACCAGTATCTTTGCTCTGGCTGTACAACTTCCAAATTGATCTCTGGGACAACGCACAAGTGTTTTAGGGCTTCATTGCCACATCAATTGCATACTTTGTGTTTAAGTCAGTTTAATTTTTAAAATGTTGGCTCCATAAAGACTGACTGCGGTGAACACTGGCCTTTTTCTTCTTTTTTTTGTGAAGGTCCATGAACCTGTCCAGCAAAGTGCATGATTCATTCCACAGATCCAAAAATAGTTGCCTTAATGCCAAGTCAAACACAGCTCTTCAAAGGCTTACAAGACATGTCCATTACATTAGCTGTAAAGTTCACCATTCAACACTGACAATGTAAAATAGAGGAAAACAGCAATGCTGTTTTATCCAACTTTCTGGGCAATTCTAGACTCTCAACTTGTACAATTATTGAAGGGTAAACTCCATTTTGAGCAGGATGCTAATATTTGCAGTATTTGTAACATGTTAATACTGTATAGTATACTACTGTAGTTCATAATTTATGCTAACATTACCATCACATTCAAAGCTGTGGGGAATAAAGACTGAAATTTGTCATTGAGAAAATTGTTGGCGATGTATTGTTACCATCTCCATTTTTCCATTTGAAGTAGTACTTAGTAAGATCATAAATATTCATATTGAATTCTGTGCATTCTGTAACACCATATTTGTATTCTGCCTTTAATAAAATCAATGTAATAGTCATGGTCATTGACTGATGTGTGTGTGTGTGTGTGTGTGTGTTTTTGTTTTGTTTTGTCTTTGGTTTGATTTTTGTTTTTTGGGGGTGTTTTTTGGTTTGTTTGTTTTGGGTTTTTTTGTTTGTTTGTTTTTTGGTTGTTTTGTTTGTTTGTTTGTTTGTTTGTTTTGTTTTGTTTTTTTGGGGGGGTGTCCCAATGGTAGTAACAATGTAGTCACTTTTTTATATACTGGTAGCAAGCATGATCTTTGTTACAATACATTTGTAGAACTTTTCTTGCTATAGCTAGAAATAATAATAAAATTTATATAGTGCCATGTGTGTGTGTGTGTGTGTGTGTGTGTGTGTGTGTGTGTGTGTGTGTGTGTGAGAGAGAGAGAGAGTATATCCATGCAAATAGGGATTATGATTAAATGGCTTTGGTAGGGGAAATAACGAATTCAAAACCCCCATTTGCACATGGATTCCAGACAGGGTGATCAAAGATCAGGGCAAATTTGTTTGCTTTTGAAATCAGTTTGTCATTCTGTGTGCATTCCATAACACATCATATCATTTTCTGCAAAAAGTGTACAGGCCAACTGATATACCCTACTAGTGGTCATATATTTTTCCCCAAGTACACACATAACACATCCTACTCTGCATGTAATACACAGAGTGCAATTTTTCCTCAAGACTCAAAGCATTCCTATCTGAAATGTGTACCAACAGTTGAACCTCAAGAATGGACAAATAAATCACCAAACAGACCCACATGTGGCTCACTTTTCTTGTCGTTGTTATCCATTCCTCCATTTTTGAAAGGTCATTAAAAACACATCAAGCTAAGACGAAACAGGAGCTGGGTCTTCCTCCCAGGGTTGGTTGCAACAGCTGACCAGACTAATGTATTTAGCAAGCTGTCTTTCTGGCCATTACTACACATGGCTATGTGGCTTATCATAACATTTGTTTTAGAGAGAATATTCTGGGGGCACATGTAACTGCTCCATGCCACTGCAATTCTTCATTGGACTGTAAACAATGACATTCTCTGCCTAAAACACTTTACATACCGTTTGTAAACAGCCAGATCTCTGGCAGTCTGGCCTTTCCTCTCTGAGCAGTTCACTTCCTTTTGTAAATACCAGAATGGAAACTTTAACTGACTTTTGTCCTATAATCTGGGTCACCATGATTTCCATGGCGACCAAATAGATAAAACAATTCATCAAGTCTTTTCTCCTCCTTGGTTGTCAAGAATTTTTTGGATGAAAATCATGACATTCAAAGGTATTGCTATCCATTAGCCCACCTTAAATATGTGTAGTTTGTGAAAACTGAAGCCTTTCATTACATCTGGATATTGTCCAGTGGCCACTGCTCTCAAGTGGTTTGATGGAGGTGGACTAGCTTACTCACTATGCTGAATACACTACATAAGACACCCAACACCATGGCTCCTCACACAACAAAAGAATTTGACCAAAACTGATCTCCACTTTCACAAAGCAAAGACGTGAGGGAATGCAATGAAAAAGACAAAACTCATCAAAAACAAAGAATATGTAACCTCCCCACACATCTTCATCTATCCAGAATTGTTCACATAGTTTTAAGTCCTTCACAGAAATAAATAGGAAATATTCTTGTACATCTATCAAGGAGGTAGCATCCACCACTATTCTTGTACATCTATCAAGGAGGTAGCATCCACCACTATTCTTGTACATCTATCAAGGAGGTAGCATCCACCACTATTCTTGTTAAAACCATGGTGACATATACAAAGTTTGTTACATTCCATGCAACATTTGACATGTTAGCCTGACTAGTAAACAACATTATTACACAACAAATTCAGATCTATGGTTGACTGAAATCCAGGAATGGACAATACAGTTTTACAAGAGACATCTCGCATATCCCATTGGCTATTCAAAATTTCTATATTTTTAGTGAAATCTTTCATTTCTTTTCATTTGTAGCTAAACCTATCCAATTAAATGCCTCGGATTTCTGAAGGATACTCTGTACATTCATGAAAGGGAATAGTGTCATCTAGTTCAGAGTAATAGAGGAACAGAAGGCATGGAGTAGTCTGTTATCACTGCATCAGATCAGTACGGTAGTCTGTTATCACTGAATCAGATCAGTATGGTAGTCTGTTATCACTGCATCAGATCAGTACGGTAGTCTGTTATCACTGAATCATATCAGTATGGTAGTCTGTTATCACTGCATCAGATCAGTACGGTAGTCTGTTATCACTGAATCAGATCAGTATGGTAGTCTGTTATCACTGCATCAGATCAGTACGGTAGTCTGTTATCACTGAATCATATCAGTATGGTAGTCTGTTATCACTGAATCAGATCAGTACGGTAGTCTGTTATCACTGAATCATATCAGTACGGTAGTCTGTTATCACTGAATCATATCAGTATGGTAGTCTGTTATCACTGAATCATATCAGTATGGTAGTGTTATCACTGAATCAGATCAGTATGGTAGTCTGTTATCACTGAATCATATCAGTATGGTAGTCTGTTATCACTGAATCATATCAGTATGGTAGTCTGTTATCACTGAATCAGATCAGTATGGTAGTCTGTTATCAGTGAATTATATCAGTATGGTAGTCTGTTATCACTGAATTATATCAGTATGGTAGTCTGTTATCACTGAATCATATCAGTACGGTAGTCTGTTATCACTGAATCAGATCAGTACGGTAGTCTGTTATCACTGAATCATATCAGTATGGTAGTGTTATCACTGAATCAGATCAGTATGGTAGTGTTATCACTGAATCATATCAGTATGGTAGTCTGTTATCACTGAATCAGATCAGTATGGTAGTCTGTTATCACTGAATCATATCAGTATGGTAGTCTGTTATCACTGAATCATATCAGTATGGTAGTCTGTTATCACTGAATCATATCAGTATGGTAGTCTGTTATCACTGAATCAGATCAGTATGGTAGTCTGTTATCACTGAATCATATCAGTATGGTAGTCTGTTATCACTGAATCATATCAGTATGGTAGTCTGTTATCACTGAATCATATCAGTATGGTAGTCTGTTATCACTGAATCATATCAGTATGGTAGTCTGTTATCACTGAATCATATCAGTATGGTAGTCTGTTATCGTGGCATCACATCTGTATATAACAGTCTGTTATCACAGCCTCTGAAGTACATCATGCAATGTAAACCACTTTTCTACAATTTGATAAATCTAGCTTGGTGTCTAATAATTTCAAGATATTGAAGACTTATACCCCTGACCATCAATATTAATCAATGTTCAATAACTTGGATAAAGAAAATTTCCAGCAAAGTAATGACAGGTTATGGAGTAAACAAGAGGCCTCTAGATATTAGGATGTAGTCTAGTAGTTTGATAACTTTTTTTTTACCTAATTCAAAAAGTAATATACAGAAAATCACTACATAGAAGAAATATGAACATTTTTCTAAATCACCACTTTGTTGGTCAAATCACCATTTTGTTGGTCAAATCACCACTTTGTTGGTCAAATCACCATTTTGTTGGTCAAATCACCACTATGTTGGTCAAATCACCACTGTGTTGGTCAAATCACCATTTTGTTGGTCAAATCACACTTTGTTGGTCAAATCACCACTATGTTGGTCAAATCACCACTATGTTTGGTCAAATCACCACTTTGTTGGTCAAATCACACTTTGTTGGTCAAATCACCACTATGTTGGTCAAATCACCACTTTGTTGGTCAAATCACCACTTTGTTGGTCAAATCACCACTATGTTGGTCAAATCACCAATTTGTTGGTCAAATCACCACTATGTTGGTCAAATCACACTTTGTTGGTCAAATCACACTTTGTTGGTCAAATCACACTATGTTGGTCAAATCACCACTATGTTGGTCAAATGAATATCTTTTTATTTGATTAATTTGTACAACTTATATTATTTTCAGTTCACATATTTGCAACTACACATTCAAGACAAACAATTAGCAGACTTCACTATAGTATTGGACAATGTTTAGTTGTATTCACCATCAGCTGTAGAGAGGCATAGCCCTAAATATTAGTAGTGGCACAAAAAATATGCTCCACATTATGAGGTTTAATATTGTAATTTTTAAAAAGCTAGTAGAGAGGTAGGTTAGGGATAAGCTATCTAGTTTATGTCATGTGGTTATTTTAGACAATACAGTGGAATTACACTTGTCCTTGTGGCCAGGCTTATACAGCAACCATGTCTAAACATTAACATAACACCTCTTTGAATTCATGTAACTATATTCATTACTTATTACAGGGTACACTTATGGTATATACTTCAAAACTTTCCTAAGCTTCACTAGTCATACATGCTGAAATTGAAGAGACCCCAATAACGCAGCCAGCTGCTCTTGTACTAGCAAAAGCCTCTAGTATACAATACTCAAGAACATACTTTTTGTCAAGGTTCCGCTATTGATCCAAACAAGACAATAGGGCAATACACAGAAGGGAAAACCCTTCTTCAGAAAAAAACACTTGAATGAGAACTTCAATAATGTCACAGAAATTGTGATTGCCCACTTGATATGGCAAAAAACTTGACATTTAGGTCTTCAATACTGGGATGGATACTGTGATCTGGTAGGGCAGAACTGAAAGCTGTTGCCAAGCATGGTAAGGGGAGAAAGTATTGAACAGACCACCACACTCTTTTTGCCTCTCTCAACCCAAGTGTTGTAAATGGAAGTTGTATTATGTCACATTCATTAGATGCAGTCACCCAAACACCACTTTGTTAATGGATCAACTCTCACACGCCAAACTTGAAAGCCCCACTACGAAAAAAACTGTCTTTCTTCCAAGTAGACCTAAGCCCCCTATCTTTCCTATACAAGTGTCTTAGTAGCTCTGCTATGGCTCAAGGTTGGAAAACAAACAGCAGCCAACTTTTATTAGCTGATTTTTATCATGATTTCTTCTTTTGTAGCAGTGGTGTGCAAAAGGAATACCTGCAGGGTACACTTCCATGAATCAAGACTCTCTCTCTTCATTTTTACAAGCAATTTTATTAGCACACTATCCTTACCAACAACATGCCATACTCTCAAACACACAACAATCTATGTTTCCATTTTTGCATAATCTTTTTAAAAAAAAAGAAAATCATATTATACAGATCTCATACCATTAGAACATTACGCTATTTATGGACTTTGCCAGACAGAATAAAAATATGATGGCAGACTTCTGAATCACAACTAATCAAAGACTAGTCTTGGTTGCAGACGACTAATTCAAATACATTTGTATTAGCAATAAATTGACTATTTAGTAATTTTACATTGCCTGAACTACAAAACTTCCAGTTCAGATGACCAAAAATTTCAAAATCACACGTTCAAGTGAAATTTAAAGTCTTCCTCCTTGTGTACAATGTCATATTGGATGCCTCAAACAAATATGGTGGTGTTTGCAAGGTGGGACGGGACATTTATAATTACAGTTTGAACTTGAAAATTTTTGATTTCAACACTTTTTGTGATCTAACAAGGGATTATCATAAAAGGAAGGAAAAATGAGTAGATATTGGATTGACTGCCAATAGTTGGATACTTGGTATATGTATTTAATACTTTTGTTATATGTTTGCACTCCAAATAGGCTGATGATATTGGTTTGGCTGGCAGTGTTGAGGGTCATATGACAGTATTCTAGTCCTGTATATCTTCTGCAAGCAGGACTTATCAAAGACATACATACTGATTTGGAATCACAAATACTACTAATTTTGAAACAGTGGACTACATGTTGAGAATTTTTTTATCACATTTCAGTATTAGTAAACATTTTACAAATTACAAATTTCTTCAGTAAAAAGTTCAAAACATTTGTATGTTCTTCAATCTTTTTTCCTGTTTAGAAGGATATAATTGACTAATGACTGTTTAATATGACAACTTGTGGAAGTACGTAGGTAGCCTAGGTCAAACAGTAAGATCACATACTACTTAGCTATTAAATCCTATGCAAACTTAACTGACGATAAAAATACTGTGAGCTAAGGTTTTAGTGAATGGCACCACAGACCCTAGTGAATGTAGACTTACTGTCACCATACTGACTAGCTGGGTATCAGTCAACTGACCAATGTCAGGGCTTCATTTCTCACCTAACTTATCCGGGCAGAAATAATGGCATCCAAATCGCATACTATGCTGTAACGATGCAGACAAATTGACGAGTACCACAGGAAAACAGAACACAAATGTGTGTGGAGACATGCCCTGGCTGGTCTCTACGGAAACAACAATATGATTTTGGCTCCAAACTTCTGTGCATATTTGAGAGCTTATGCATTAAAGCTGACATTTGTCAAATGAAATGATAGTTACTATATACTGTATACACATCACCAACCTACTACTAACCTTACAGTCTCTGTAATATCTGTATTTGTTATTTCTAGCCTCCTGGAGACATTTTAATGACATTAGTGAAAAAAAAAGATAAATTGTGACAGGATAAACAAATCTTTTTTACAACTAGATCTTGACTATATTTTCCCTTCAAAGGTCATCCCATGAAGGGACAAGTGTAAAAATACCCACTTCTTCTCCATTCTCTGTACAATGACATATATTTTCTAGACCTAAACTAGCACACATTTTGTGTATGCCTGTGATCATAAAATCGACTCCTCAGTTGAAAAATAGCTTTATTACTGGAATGAGATCAAACATTGATTTTCACTGCTTAAGTTCATTAAGGGACAAGGTGTCATTGTAAAATCAAAGTTTACCTAATATGTAACACTATTTGACTTAAATTTTCAAACTTTGCAATGTAAACTATTATCCTAGTGTTTTTTTCACTGCATTACTGACAGTCATCAAAATGGACCTGTGTCTATAAACTTGATGCCATTGGTAAGGGACCACTTGTAAGACTTTAACCCAGAATTAGATCACCCAAGAGCCTGTGTGTACCCCTAGCCCTCAATTAACAACCGCTCATACAATTTATTGTCAACACTACTATACAGGGAAAGCCCTACACTTGTCAAAACATGGTGACTTGCCTGTAAGTTGACTATGAGAAGACCAGTATTCAGTAATACAGTTTTGGGTACTGTATGTGCATACTAGAACAATACTACAGCCAACAGGCTTATTCTCTTGCATGGGCAACTTAGTAGCCATTGTGAAGACAACATCCACACACAACTTTCATGCCCCACTGTGTTCGGGTCCTTTCTCAGCAATACTAGCTCTCTCAGTGAAATACGCCATTGTTCTAACCAACTTTGCTTTTCTATGCTCTACAAAATACTTATCAGTCGGGGGTTCATTCACAATAGTGCTCAATGCATGCCAATGAGACCATAGCCAGTCTTCCTAATCAAGTTTATTCAGTGAGAAATAAAGAGGGGCAACTGTGAAGGCTGTAAGTTAGCCTGGTATTGGGGCAATACAACAATACACACATCAGTCTGTTCTAGCATTCATTGCAAAATAAACAATCTCAACCTGCAAAGGAAAGGACGATTTAACCTTGCATAACTTCTTGTGTGTTATTTGTCAGTAAAGGTTGACACTGGACAATATAGCAAGGCTACCTACAAAACACAGTACAAAGTAGCAGTGCCTAAACAAAAGGTAGAGTGTTGGCTGCTGACAATTTGTAATGAACTCATACAGCAACACAGTGTAGGAAACCCACATTGAACACACTCATACAGCAACACAGTGTAGGAAACCCACATTGAACCCACTAATACAGCAACACAGTGTAGGAAACCCACATTGAACCCACTCATACAGCAACACAGTGTAGGAAACCCACATTGAACCCACTAATACAGCAACACAGTGTAGGAAACCCACATTGAACCCACTCATACAGCAACACAGTGTAGGAAACCCACATTGAACCCATTCGCACAGCAACACAGTGTAGGAAACCCACATTGAACCCATTCGCACAGCAACACAGTGTAGAAAACCCACATTGAACCCATTCGCACAGCAACACAGTGTAGGAAACCCACATTGAACCCATTCGCACAGCAACAGTGTAGAAAACCCACATTAAACCCATTCGCACAGCAACACAGTGTAGGAAACCCACATTGAACCCACTCATACAGCAACACAGTGTAGGAACCCACATTAAACCCATTCGCACAGCAACACAGTGTAGGTAACCCACATGTTGACTGCACTCACAGTAAGGCAGTGTAAGAAAACCACTTTCTACTGTCCAACGCTACAACTATCTCACAGTCGTGATTTAAGTGAACCACAAGAAAAATTAAACTTTTCACCAAGTATGAAATAATCCAAAACTTTTTTCCATCTATCAGAAACAAATAAATAAAGTGACTCGCATTATTAAACACTTTCACCAATAAATCTTTGTGGTTGTTTTAATTCTATTTAACTTATTAGTGCCAGTTTTTCCCACTTACTAATAACTTGATAATCATTTGGAATATGGATAAATCTCCTTTTTTGGAGGGGGTGTCACTTATGGACTGTGAACTGGGTCACCTCTCCTGCATAACATTCTAGATAGAGTTACAACAGGGTTTGCTGATTGATGTTGCTTTCTAGTCACTATTTACTCAACTAGTTGTGAGTTTTCAACTTCACTGCACTGCACGGTTTAGCATAAAAATGGAACAAATGCTCTAAGTATGGGTAAGTGGTGTAAAAACATGCACTGACAAAGGATAATATACAATACACAATACAGAGAGCTCTTACTGTATTCACATTTAAATAAACCCTAGGTTTACCCTTGTATGAAATAAAAATACCATTCACGATCTGACCCCTACATTTTAACATGAGAAGTTAGAAAAGCCATACACAGAGGGTATAAAGATCGTGGACTCTCACTGCAATTGAAGAAAAAAGCCTTGCATAGAGAGACAGCTACTTGACAATTTAATGTTTGTGAATGGCAAATTTTGTTGACCTAAGTGAGTTGGGCCTATTCCCTCAGCTAACATACTTGTACATAACATTGTCAACAATTGTCTTGCATGCACCCCCTTACAAAAACGTCACTCTTGACAAATTGGGCAATCATCATTTAATTGAACAACTTTCTGACAAATTATCATACTATAAAATGTGCAGTTTGTGTGCTAAATCTAATACATAACCCATACTATTAGTTAGCTGAGTCTTAGTCCTGTAGTAGCTAAAAGACACCTAGTGTGGTGTGGTTAAAAAACCACATGCCAGTTCAAAAAGTTAAGATAACATTTATGGTAAGAGTTACCCTGTACTAATTTAAAACAGAAGGCTGCATTTAACACAA
The DNA here is from genome assembly GCF_964340395.1 of Glandiceps talaboti. Taxonomy (NCBI): domain Eukaryota; kingdom Metazoa; phylum Hemichordata; class Enteropneusta; family Spengelidae; genus Glandiceps; species Glandiceps talaboti. The sequence continues at coordinate 22,191,309 of NC_135564.1, read as the reverse complement.
GCAATGTGCAAAACTGAAAATGGAATGCCAATGCACAAATGACTGGCACTGGGGAAAATTAACTTTTGCTAGTCCACGATTATAAAGTGTGTGTGAACTTTTGTGGAGTATTGACATCCATGCATAAAACATAGAGCATAGAATCACAATGAAGACTAATGCAATGTAATTGGGCACTGGTATGCTGATGGGCAGAGAATGACCCAACCAACCTCCTATGACGCACCACAAACAAGCTCAGAAGTTCAGGGTGTTAAATAAACAACGTTTACAGTGGCAACACTCTGAGTTTAAGGCATTAACCCCACTACTCAACAGGCTCACAAACTCCATATCAACGCCGACCACACACTTCATAAACTGTTCACTTCTCATTTTTACTTGAGCTACTCTTGAAGCAATTATTTAAGTTGAAACACAGTGACAGGTAAATTAAAAAGACAACACTGATCCATCCACCACTGTATCTACTGCTATGTTAAACTTGATATCTCTTTTGACTTAGGAATGTATTAGTCTGCTTCCCTATCCTAGATAATCACACATACAACTTACAAGATCTTTATGGAGAGTAAATATCCCAGAAAAATATCTAGTCATCACGCTTATCATTCCAGGCAGAAAAATCCCCCTCCTTACAGAATTCACAATCAGTTGCTATAGTAACCTATTGGTGCTTTTAGAAACTGTGATTACTAAAGTACTGGGGCCTGTGAAGCCAACTGTATGGGGCACTCAGTAAGGTGATTACACTTTTAGGACCACATGCTTGACTAGCAAGGGAATAACTAATCACTTGTGACAAGTTGTTTTTAACTTGAGAAGTAAGTAAAACAAAACATACACCAAATTCCTCCTGGATTTAAAACAATATATATCACGTTTGACATAGGCCTGTCATACCAACATTTAGTTTTTTACACACATTATTCCCCTCTTTTAAGGTAACTGAAACTTTGGCCCCTCCCCATTCCATTCAAACAGTTCTCCAAGTTACTGTACAAATCCTTTAACTTATATATATATATATATATATATATATATAATACACAGCTCTCCAAGGTGATTGAGCACTCTACTTGGCGAATGAAGAATGAAACTGTGTGTGTGTGTGTGTGTGTGTGTGTGTGTGTGTGTGTGTGTATGTGTGTGTATTCTCTTCAATGCATAGATGTCACAATTACTTGACATATTTAGATTATAAGAAACTTGGAAAGAAATTAAATTTTCATCATTTAAAATTAGTTGTCATTATTTCCTTCATTATGTGGACTTGTTCATTTTTACAACTTTTGAATGTAATCTTCCCTTCTTTCTGTTTGCATACTAGAATATTCATAGTGTGAGATTACAGTACATGTAATAACTATCTGTTGTGTTCAAAGTTTACCTCTTCCAATGTTTGCTCTCTTTCTTAAGATAGCACAGTAAAGTACAGGTTACATGTCAAGCTGGTGATGTTCCAAATCAGGAAAATATAGGATTTTGTCAACATGTAAATTGTAGGACAGTGATATCCAATGATAAACAATGGCCTGTAACTTGTTTAGAAACGTGAGAATAGCTAAAAACTGTCACTCGTTTATTCCGCACCACTGACAATTAAGACCTAAATAACACTGCAATGACTTCACTAATTGTACACACTCATACAGTGACTTTTGTCTCTGTTGCACTCCTAACTCTTGTGTGCACTTAATTTCGCTTACAGAATTTCTGAACTTCTTTTTAGGGTAGGATACACAAATGTAAACTGCTCCTATTTCCACTCGACTGCTTGCATAAAGTATTCAGCCAATTTTCAGTGGGGGAAAGTTGGCTGATTGGTTCGATTACGGTCGAGTACGGAGGCTGAGAAACAAAATAAAAGTCACAAACCTGCAAAGTTTGAAGGGAAAGCGGTGTTGCTAGCACCCGTTTCTGTGCTTTCTGGAGTTGAATTACGTTCTGCAAAGCAAAATACGAGAGACCGTTGTCAGCCTACAGTATACTTGTCAAATCAGGTCAGTGAAGTAGACGAGTACAAAGTCGCACACGGCGGCATTTGACAGAAAATCAAAGAAAGATCGCCGAGATTTCTGGAGGGGGGGGGGGGCAACTTATAGTGGATCTTTACATACCTTCAAACTTGTACGGTTCCATTGGTAGCTGACTGTAAGGCGGAGGCGGGCTCTCTGTAAGTGTACGGAAAGAAGACAAAAACGCGTTGAGAAAAAGCTCCACTTCTGAATAAAAACAGACTAGCTTGGAGATAATTACACGAGAAAGGTTAGTCTGATAAACACATAAATACTGAGGCGCCATCTTGCCTATATGGTATCTTTTGAATGGTGACTGAGGCCTTTCATAGATATGGGGTTCAAAGGGGACGTTTGATCGGTGAGCTCGAAGTCGGGAATGAATAAATATGACTACGTACCTGGGCCGCATAAGCGACTGAGATGGTAGGGATTGCAGCAAATTGTAGAGTCACCATCGTCCAGTGCTTTACAATGTTCACAACAGAACGTTAGAGACTTAAGTTCAAACGAATGCCTGAGATCGGGCCAACGAAACAGCTGACACAACACCACTTGTGGGTAGACCGTCCTCCTACCTAATTGGACTTCTCCTTTCGGAAATAAAACGCAAGAAGAGTTAGCACCCCCTTTACTTTCCACAGCTTGAACCAGCAATTCAAGCTGTCTATCTTTAAGTCTTTTGAAGATGGACTGTGCTGTTGATTTCAACTCAAGATCTGCTTCGGTTTCTGCTTCGCCATCCTCTGTGTTGTCACAGCCCGCACGGCACTTCCACAGTCGCCGAATAAGCGCCGAACGTTTGGACCTGAACATGCGACATTCGGTGCACACACACAATTGTAACACTCAGGACTGAACTTGCATTATTCGAACACTGTTGCAGAAGGATCGACAACGACTCCTTCTCTGATTTCTATAAAGAAACACAGAATTTTCCAACGGCTCTGCACTGAGGATAACGTTTTAAGTGGCACTGTCGCCAGCAAGCTTTCCAAACTCAACACGAAATTCTGCTAAGATCCTTAGCTCCAAAGAATGAACCAGGCATACCAATAGATTGCTAGCGATCTCCCAATTCTGTCGATAACTTGGTTATGGCCGTTGGCTACGGAATCGCACTGAAAACGGCGAGAGAACGAAGCAATGTCAACACAGCTATACAGTACTTCTAGTTTGCACGTCTCGACTCTGAAAACACGGCTGCAAATTTACAACACTCACTGCCACACCACTGCTGGTATACAATTGGCTCATTTCTATCACGTGGTTGTCTAGACATTTTGGCGCGCCTCGAGTCTAAAATGATTGTTGCGCAAATAACAGCTCAAATTACACTTGGCTGTTACTTCTCCCCCGGTAAAAGTATCTCAAAAACATACCAAAATCTTTATTTTACCCCATACAACCGGGAAAATGAACCATAATCCTCTGAGAGAGATTAAAACATCCACTTCGATCGTCTATGTCAGTCACATGGCGTTCGAAAGAGGTAAAGTGGAAAGGTCAGGGGTTAAAACTATAATGTTGTGTGTATTTCAGAGGGTGACTGTATTATGCAGAAACGCTTATCAACTCGCCACTGATTGGTGCGTCGCCGGCTTTGGCGGAAACCCAACCCACGCTTTCTAAATATCAAATTACCCGTAAATGAGTGTGGCTGTTTTATGTTCAGAACACAGAGTAAAATCTTTCTAAATTTAAAGACGTTGCAAGTGTGTCTCTTTGCTGCTGCGATTGTGACGATATATGTATATTTTTTTCGTCAATATTGTCACCCGTCCGCGCTCTGTCTCCACAATATCGTCAACAACTTTGAATAGCCTGATCGCATAGCTGACTTGTTTTTGTCCATTTAAATAGGGGTCATTATTTTCTACGTTTATTGCGGCCGCTGATAATTGCGCTCTGCAATTATCAGAACCCATTTAGCTCGCTGACATAGTGGCTGCAAATTTCAACTGTGGTTTTCACATGCCACACAAAATTCGTAACCCATAGCCCCACGTGAACCGTTCGACCACAGTTTTTTGCTTACTTTATTCGGGAGAACCCGAAACATATGTGAGGCGCTCGTCGCCTGTATTCTTTGCTTGGCGAGTGTACATACGTCAAATACACGACAACGAGCTACTGACGCCAGCATTCTTACGACAGTCTTCGACCACCATTTGAGGCGCATAATCAGATCATTGCAAGTGATTTTTGTTCTTACTGTTTCCTGTTTTACAAACATGTCTGAGTCAGTTTTTTCTCTTCAAATTGTTGTTTCACAGATTTTTGTTTTTCAGCGTGTTGCCGCTACAACCTTGCATTGCGTGCGATCACTGGTGTGCTCGTCAGGCCACTAGACTGAGTATGCGAGACTGGCGCTATTGTTTCACAAATAATTTTGGCGCCTGGAATACGACAGCGCGACATACTGAAATAAATGATATACGTTGGCAAACAAGGTCGCTAAATTATTCAGTTAACTTTTGAACCTCCCGACTCCATACAAAGTGGCCAGAATACCTAAATTGTCCGAATTATAGGTGATTTCAATCGTACTCGTCAGGGTTATTCTTAGACGAACGATCAAAGTCGTTTGTATGTAGCGACTCGACGACACGAAATGATACGATTAACGCGATTGAAGCATAGGAAATATATGTACGTTGTTTTTTGTGCCCAGACTTACTTTTTTCAAGAGTAGAAACAATAATAACAGTTACTGAATAGGAAACCCGCTAATCCTTAAAATAAATACAAAGTGAATACTGTGTTTACGTTTTAGTTTCAAAATATCAAAAAATACCCACAAACTGAAATCACTGCCAAAGTATTGTTTAATGTTATCGATGTGCTGTTGATATGATACCATTATCTAGTATACTATCATATTTTATATTACTTCATGTAATGATCAACTGCGTCGACAACAAATCGATTTGTTATGCCTCGTGTTAGTGTTTTTATTACGTAAACGTTTGTTTGAAGTAAACACATGAAACAAAAATACGGCATAAAACTTATTGAGTTATGTAGTCTCTTTTGTGATCTTCACGCTGTCTCGGTTTCAGCCAGTGGATTTCTAACTTTATTTACAAGTGTGAACGAGTGGGGAGACGAACTGAAAAGAGTAGGCATCTTGGCGCTTCGGCTATTGTTAGGACCATAATCATATTCCAATATAAACAAAATAGTCAGGCAGCCGTATGTTCTACATCCTGAGCTACGTGCGAGACTAGGTAGGCATTGTTGCATTTTAAAGTATTTATTGTACTAAGATGACCACGACGCGACGGCGTACTAAATGGTACGGAAGATATTGTCATTCAATATTGGAGGGAGCGAAAGTTATAGGCCTATGTGTGTTTTTAAACATATTTAAATTTTCTACTCTTAAAAACCAAACTATACTATAAAATGTGTGTATCCACCGCCTCTCGGCAGGTAGTCCTATTGACTTGATGTTTGTATGTGGCGTCTTATGCCAGCCTTCACGCGACACTTTGAAGTTCATCGCATCGGCCTACGTATTTCCATTTCTTAATTGTCAATGTCTTCAATCCATCCTAAAGTCAAATAAATGAAATCATTTTCATTGTATGTATACACAGATGTTCTACATTTTCAAAGGCCTCTTCAAACCGAAATTGACATTACATGTTTAAGATGTTTATTACTAACGGCAACTCGAAGCAATATATCTATTGTGTCAGACAATATTGGCAACTTCACCTGGACAATAAGGAATAAATTGTTAAGTGTTAGTCATGTAAATTTGATTCTTAATAGCCTTATGAATATTCATAAAGATAATACGAGGGAGCCAGCTTTCAAGGCGACATAGATGGCGCCGTGACGTCACTGGTGCGACGAGATCATCAGCTTTGGAGCGTCCGTAATGTGAACATAGCGTGCAACATTATCACTTGTTATCGGCAACGGAGATTGGCGCGATGATGGCTGGTTGCTATGACGATTTGATCAAAATACGAATAATGTCGCACGTGGAAAATGGTAGCCTGCCACGGTAAAAGGCGTCTTGCCTGCGGTTTCGGATTAATTAAAAGAAGTAAGTGTGAGACAGTACAGGTGAATGAAGACAATGGTGTCTGACAATGTGATACATGGTGCCAGAGACGTGTTAAAGTAAAGCTCGTTATTCCAAATTGTTGGATTTTGAATAAAATTCTATATAATATTTTTCACCATAGAAATATCGGCTTCTGTGACGAAATTATTATTATCAGTGAATTCCACCCTGATTTCAGCAAAATGATGTAACCCAATAAAGGACCACCGGTAGGCTTCCGTAATGATACGTTACCCTTCGTGATTAGATATAGACCTGAATATATGGAGTATAAACTGTAACATTAACAGGATTTAAGCAAACTCGATGAAATAAGAAAAATTATCAACAGATGTAAACTGAATGCCTTCTATAAGGAAATAAAGAACGGTATTCCTATATCTTTTGTTGCCATCAACATATATACTAAATTATATGAAATTGACAACAGGCATTGCAACAGACATAGACATACTGGTTTTGTCATCGTCAATGGGTGCACCAAGTAATATGAAATTTGAAGCATTCATAAAAACCCATTAATTATGCAAATGACCCATATCACGTGCATTTTGGCATCGAATATATGTGTACCAAATTGCACATGCCTCTTTTACGGCATTGTCCAATGGATAAATATCAGTTTTCATTGAGTCAGCAGAAAAACTACTCCGGCTTGCGAGAAAGAAGGAATTTGAAGCTTGTATTCTTAAGGTATAGTCTAATTACCGAAATTGTTAATTATGCAAATATTTCATTGACATCATGCAAATCATTTTAATTACTTATACAAATATATAGTTAATATATTGATATTCATGTGATTGTTACAAAAAACTAACCAATTTTCCCACTAGCATATGGAAGACAGACAGACAGACAGACAGACAGACAGACAGACAGACAGACAGACAGTGCTCACACATATACCATTTCATTACCCTTCCTTACCTATGAAGGTAAAAATGGTTACAGACACACACCTACCATTTCTGTAAAGGTTTAAATATACGTATTATGGTTTATATAGACTGTTAATATTCTACTAAATTCTAAATTATATAGAAAATTGGTCTCGGTATTTATTTATACATGTTTAGTTTGTTCAAGACCTATAACAACCATTCTCGCAAACCAGAGCTGTTATTTCTTCCGCGACACCGCACCTCTTGGTGGTGCGTGTTGGACGGTGCCGTGAAAGAGTTTGTGGTTTACGACGATGATAACAACTAATTATGAGAATGTTACGACGTTATTACGACGATGAATGTTGTTCTTGTAAAATATCTCTATTCATCAAGCAGACCTATAAAATACGTTGCACATCGACGGCGCGCGCGGTGTGTGTGTGTCTGTGTGTGTGTGTGTGTGTGTGTGTGTGTGTGTGTGTGTGCGCGCGCGCGCGCGTTTTAAAAGATATATGTATTTATTGAAATTTATTTGAGAATAAGGAACACATAAAAGTCGGTTTTGTTGACAGTGTTTAATTTCAAGGAGTTGATTACCTTGATCAAATTCTTTGTTCAAACCATGAATTTATTTCGTGCTAGTTATTAGCTCTATTTCTCCATTTAACCCTTTGTAGGGATGGATTAATTCACATAGTTACATACTATGGTCTAGATTTCACCTACATATAAATATCTGAAACAGTGCTCTATTCCATCGACAATTTGTAGTTATTTGTAAAATGGTTACCGTCTTTTTTTTATACGGCTAGGTAATTCATCGTAAGGTTGTTCATCTTTATCACTTCCATTGTGTCGAATCACTCTTCCTGAATAGAAAAAATATTGACGGTATACGAATGAATCTCTCCATTTATATCATGTTTTGTTGACTCTCCTAAAGATACATACTTCAATGTTAGTACATGTATATGAAAATGCTGTGCATGTTAACATTTGTACTTTATCCTGACTAGACTGTTATGGTTATAGCAGACAATCTGAAATAATACCAAACAGCGCCACCACACGATGTCGACATTCACTCGACAGTAAGCTTAAAGGAATTCGACAACGGTTTTTGTTGCTCAGTATTTAAAGCGACAAATTAAGTCAATAATTCATCGAAATCAAGACTGGAAGACTTTCAGTTGAAACGAATAACAAAAATATCGACGTTGCCTAAAAACATGGATTTCGTATGCAGCAATAACAAATAAAACGTTTTTAAAAAATTGTTAGCGTTTCCGACTGCAAAGTTTTTTTCTTTATAATAATTATGGGTGTTTTTTATTACAAATGTAAGTATTAGAATTCTTTGTGAGATCATGTCAAGTTTGAAC
>NC_135564.1:21447941-21520441 GCF_964340395.1 Glandiceps talaboti | reverse complement strand
TGCCGCAGTGGCAGAGCGCAATAGTTTTGGTAAAACTGGAACTCATTCTTGGTTGTAACTCGGAGTTTGACGCATTGTGCGATCATCAGACAACTGGTTTCTACTCTCTGGGTGTGCTGTTTATATAGAGTGCAGACAATAGAAATATCATCACTATTGTCTGTGTTGGTGGGTTGGTGTTGTGTGTGTGGAGGTGTTGGTTGTTATTGTGTGAGTTATTGGGTGCGGACAAGTAGGTGTTGGTGGGTTGTTACATGTTGGGCTTTGATGTTCCGTTAGTTAATGGGTTTAGTTTAGGTGATAGATGCTCTATTGAAGTTGGACAAATAAAACTTATTCTCGTGTTGGCATTTGGATATCAACTCAGTTCTTTTGTTTAGTGTGGAGTTTTTGTCTGCTTTAATAATGGTTAGTTTTTCGGTTAAACACAGGTTGCATCGTTTTGTTTTATTGGTGTATGCTTGGGCTGTCTTGCTGATGGACCAGGATACCATAATCAAAGCGCACAACGCCACCATCTCCAACAGCGAAACTAAACCCACTCAAAAACCATGTAATTGCAGACAGAAAGACACCTGCCCTTTGAACGGCGAATGCCAAACAGAAAACATCGTATACCAAGCCACCGTCCACGGAAAAAAACAAACAAAAGTATATATCGGTCTAACAGAGAACAACTTCAAACAGAGATACGCCAACCACAAACAGTCATTAAAACGTGAAAAACACGAAAACAGCACAGAACTCTCAAAACACATTTGGAAACTGAAAAGAAACAACGAGCCTTTTTCCGTAGCCATGTTTGGCATGCAGCTATAACTGACTTTGACATTGTTTCTGTTGAATATTTTGTGTAACTTGGAGTCTGCTGGGAAATGTTTTGCGATTAGGTTGAGGAATCGTTTGCCTACGTACATTGGTGGCTACGTTTTTGCTGTATGGTGGGTTGAACCAGATGGTGTTTCTATTTCTGTTTTTCTTGTTTTTCTGTGGCGGGGTGCTCGTGTACGTGATGTTCTCTTTGTAGCTGCTGGTTTTTAGTGCATTTTGGTATAGTGGGGCTGCCTGGTTGAAGATGTGTTCGTCGGATGATATGTCGGAAATTCTATGGCTGATGGCTGACGATATATTCTTGATGATGCTGGGTGGGTGGTTAGACTGCGTGTGTATGTACATGGGGTTGTCATTGGGTTTTCTGTATGGGTAATATTTACCATTGTTGAGGTTGAGCGTTATGTCTAGAAAGTTGACGGTTTTCAGATTGGTGAGTATGGTTATTTTTAACCCCATGGCTTTGAAGGTTTTAGTTATATCTTTTCTGAGACTTTCTGATTTACTTCCGGTGATGTTCTTGAAGGCGGCGAGTCCGTCGTCCCTATAGAGACCTATGTTTTCTTTACCGTATTTTTTGGCTAATTTGTGTAGCATGAATATTTCGACCAGTTCGCATATTTCGGCCCCGGTAAACCTGAACTACTCTCTAAAGAACATTCCCCTCCCACCTCCGAACACTTACACATTCAGTATACATACATCACCCACAAGAGCTAGCAGATGATTAAAAAGTCCGCATGCGGTATTATACCGAAAGCTGCACACCATTTTTTGTAAATAAAAGTAGTTGTATAATGCGTTATTTAGAACATTTGTCCGAGACACATTTAGTAGACTAAGTACAGGCGTGTCGAATTTAGTTATTATTGAATCGAAATTGTCGTTCTGTGGCCGAAAGTTGACGAGTTTGACACATGGCGATAATTGAATTATGTACTCTTTATTAAGGTCGGACGAACGGAAGGAAGGACGAATGAACAGGTGACACGTATTCACATAACACACGATGATCTCTACCCTTGCAAGGGATTGGCGATTTGGTTGATAAATATTAAAATTTGAAGACTTTATTTTACATCGAACTGGTTTAAATAAAAAAATAACATTATAGTAAACAGTTACGTGGCTGAATCCAGGTGGAAACAGGTTTGAAACAACGATTTTAGCGACTTTAGACTTTACTTAGAAATCACCAAAATATCTGGCAAGCCAAATTCAAACTGTATTTACTATCTACCAGTTTAAATACAGTCTTAGGGTTGTGTTCGCCTTTCCGGCCGTCCGTACGTCCGTCCGTCCATCCGTGCGGTCGTACAATCTTGTGCTAACAATACTCAATACTCATTATACCACGCTGGGTAGGGCTTCAGTGACAAGAAAACGAAACTGCTTTGTGTCACTGTGAGTCCGTGTGGATGGTAATGAACCCACTCATTAGAAAATGAAATAAACCGAGAACATATATAGTCTTCAAGAGGGATAGTTATCCGACAAAATTATCTGCTGCTACTACTTTGTGGGTCTACCTTCGCTAAGATTGGAAAGGTCAGAGAATGTAATGAGACACACGCGATACTTCGGGAACTATTACCTAAAGGGAAGGGGAAGAGGAGCTTAGCGTTCGCTATTGACGTAGCCATAGAAAATCTGATTTCTGTATTTTTTCTTAAAAGAAGCAAATCAAAGACATGGTGACTTTGAAAACCATAGATCTTGGAGTACATTTATACGTTATTCCATGTAGTTTGAGTTCTCGTGAAGCCCTTCTCATCCGATCTCTGTAAGTTCGATGGGTACGAAAATATTAGGTCATCTTCAATTAGAATATTAGATCAGGTAGTCTACACTTACTACATCTATAATATCATATAACAATCAGGTAGTCTCCACTTACTACATCTATATTATCATATAACAATCAGGTAGTCTCCACTTACTATATCTATAATATCATATAACAATCAGGTAGTCTCCACTTACTACATCTATATTATCATATAACAATCAGGTAGTCTCCACTTACTACATCTATAATATCATATAACAATCAGGTAGTCTCCACTTACTACATCTATAATATCATATAACAATCAGGTAGTCTCCACTTACTACATCTATAATATCATATAACAATCAGGTAGTCTCCACTTACTACATCTATATTATCATATAACAATCAGGTAGTCTCCACTTACTACATCTATAATATCATATAACAATCAGGTAGTCTCCACTTACTACATCTATAATATCATATAACAATTAGGTAGTCTCCACTTACTACATCTATAATATCATATAACAATCAGGTAGTCTTCACTTACTACATCTATAATATCATATAACAATCAGGTAGTCTCCACTTACTACATCTATAATACCATATAACAATCAGGTAGTCTCCACTTACTACATCTATAATATCATATAACAATCAGGTAGTCTCCACTTACTACATCTATAATATCATATAACAATCAGGTAGTCTCCACTTACTACATCTATAATACCATATAACAATCAGGTAGTCTCCACTTACTACATCTATAATATCATATAACAATCAGGTAGTCTCCACTTACTACATCTATAATACCATATAACAATCAGGTAGTCTCCACTTACTACATCTATAATATCATATAACAATCAGGTAGTCTCCACTTACTACATCTATAATATCATATAACAATCAGGTAGTCTCCACTTACTACATCTATAATATCATATAACAATCAGGTAGTCTCCACTTACTACATCTATAATATCATATAACAATCAGGTAGTCTCCACTTACTACATCTATAATATCATATAACAATTAGGTAGTCTCCACTTACTACATCTATAATATCATATAACAATCAGGTAGTCTCCACTTACTACATCTATAATACCATATAACAATCAGGTAGTCTCCACTTACTACATATATAATATCATATAACAATCAGGTAGTCTCCACTTACTACATCTATAATATCATATAACAATCAGGTAGTCTCCACTTACTACATCTATAATACCATATAACAATCAGGTAGTCTCCACTTACTACATATATAATATCATATAACAATCAGGTAGTCTCCACTTACTACATCTATAATATCATATAACAATCAGGTAGTCTACACTTACTACATCTATAATATCATATAAGAATCAGGTAGTCTCCACTTACTACATCTATAATATCATATAAGAATCAGATAGTCTCCACTTACTACATCTATAATATCATATAACAATCAGGTAGTCTCCACTTACTACATATATAATACCATATAACAATCAGGTAGTCTCCACTTACTACATCTATAATACCATATAACAATCAGGTAGTCTCCACTTACTACATCTATATTATCATATAACAATCAGGTAGTCTCCACTTACTACATCTATAATATCATATAACAATCAGGTAGTCTCCACTTACTACATCTATAATATCATATAACAATCAGGTAGTCTCCACTTACTACATCTATAATATCATATAACAATCAGGTAGTCTCCACTTACTACATCTATAATATCATATAACAATCAGGTAGTCTCCACTTACTACATCTATAATACCATATAACAATCAGGTAGTCTCCACTTACTACATCTATAATATCATATAACAATCAGGTAGTCTCCACTTACTACATCTACAATATCATATAACAATCAGGTAGTCTCCACTTACTACATCTATAATATCATATAACAATCAGGTAGTCTCCACTTACTACATCTATAATATCATATAACAATTAGGTAGTCTCCACTTACTACATCTATAATATCATATAACAATTAGGTAGTCTCCACTTACTACATCTATAATATCATATAACAATCAGGTAGTCTCCACTTACTACATCTATAATATCATATAACTATCAGGTAGTCTCCACTTACTACATCTATAATACCATATAACAATCAGGTAGTCTCCACTTACTACATCTATAATATCATATAAGAATCAGATAGTCTCCACTTACTACATCTATAATATCATATAACAATCAGGTAGTCTCCACTTACTATATCTATAATACCATATAACAATCAGGTAGTCTCCACTTACTACATCTATAATATCATATAACAATCAGGTAGTCTCCACTTACTACATCTATAATATCATATAACAATCAGGTAGTCTCCACTTACTACATCTATATTATCATATAACAATCAGGTAGTCTCCACTTACTACATCTATAATATCATATAACAATCAGGTAGTCTCCACTTACTACATATATAATATCATATAACAATCAGGTAGTCTCCACTTACTACATCTATATTATCATATAACAATCAGGTAGTCTCCACTTACTACATATATAATATCATATAACAATCAGGTAGTCTCCACTTACTACATCTATAATATCATATAACAATCAGGTAGTCTCCACTTACTACATCTATAATATCATATAACAATCAGGTAGTCTCCACTTACTACATCTATAATATCATATAACAATCAGGTAGTCTCCACTTACTACATCTATAATATCATATAACAATCAGGTAGTCTACACTTACTATATATATAATATCATATAACAATCAGGTAGTCTCCACTTACTACATCTATAATATCATATAACAATCAGGTAGTCTCCACTTACTACATATATAATATCATATAACAATCAGGTAGTCTCCACTTACTACATATATAATATCATATAACAATCAGGTAGTCTCCACTTACTACATCTATAATATCATATAACAATTAGGTAGTCTCCACTTACTACATCTATAATATCATATAACAATCAGGTAGTCTCCACTTACTACATCTATAATACCATATAACAATCAGGTAGTCTCCACTTACTACATCTATAATATCATATAACAATCAGGTAGTCTCCACTTACTACATCTATAATATCATATAACAATCAGGTAGTCTCCACTTACTACATCTATAATATCATATAAGAATCAGATAGTCTCCACTTACTATATCTATATTATCATATAACAATCAGGTAGTCTCCACTTACTACATCTATAATATCATATAACAATCAGGTAGGCTCCACTTACTACATCTATAATATCATATAACAATCAGGTAGTCTCCACTTACTACATCTATAATATCATGTAACAATCAGGTAGTCTCCACTTACTACATCTATATTATCATATAACAATCAGGTAGTCTCCACTTACTACATCTATAATATCATATAACAATCAGGTAGTCTCCACTTACTACATCTATATTATCATATAACAATCAGGTAGTCTCCACTTACTACATCTATAATATCATATAACAATCAGGTAGTCTCCACTTACTACATCTATAATATCATATAACAATCAGGTAGTCTCCACTTACTACATCTATAATATCATATAACAATCAGGTAGTCTCCACTTACTACATCTATATTATCATATAACAATCAGGTAGTCTCCACTTACTACATCTACAATATCATATAACAATCAGGTAGTCTCCACTTACTACATCTATATTATCATATAACAATAAGGTAGTCTCCACTTACTACATCTATAATACCATATAACAATCAGGTAGTCTCCACTTACTACATCTATAATATCATATAACAATCAGGTAGTCTCCACTTACTACATCTATAATATCATATAACAATCAGGTAGTCTCCACTTACTACATCTATATTATCATATAACAATCAGGTAGTCTCCACTTACTACATCTATAATATCATGTAACAATCAGGTAGTCTCCACTTACTACATCTATATTATCATATAACAATCAGGTAGTCTCCACTTACTACATCTATAATATCATATAACAATCAGGTAGTCTCCACTTACTACATCTATATTATCATATAACAATCAGGTAGTCTCCACTTACTACATCTATAATATCATATAACTATCAGGTAGTCTTCACTTACTACATCTATAATATCATATAACAATCAGGTAGTCTCCACTTACTACATCTATATTATCATGTAACAATCAGGTAGTCTCCACTTACTACATCTATAATACCATATAACAATCAGGTAGTCTCCACTTACTACATCTATAATATCATATAACAATCAGGTAGTCTCCACTTACTACATCTATAATACCATATAACAATCAGGTAGTCTCCACTTACTACATCTATAATATCATATAACAATCAGGTAGTCTCCACTTACTACATCTATAATATCATATAACAATCAGGTAGTCTCCACTTACTACATCTATAATATCATATAACAATCAGGTAGTCTCCACTTACTACATCTATAATATCATATAACAATCAGGTAGTCTCCACTTACTACATCTATATTATCATATAACAATCAGGTAGTCTCCACTTACTACATCTATATTATCATATAACAATCAGGTAGTCTCCACTTACTACATCTTTGATATCATATAACAATCAGGTAGTCTCCACTTACTACATCTATATTATCATATAACAATTAGGTAGTCTCCACTTACTACATCTTTGTTAAAAGAGCTTATAATATTTTAGATTTATACAAAAATGTGCCCCATTTCAAATATGATCTGTTTCATCTCTCAATCAAATATAACTAATTGTTTTATTTCACTGTAAGTGTTCTGATCATTACTCTGTCATTTCATATACAAACATAATATAAACACACCCACACACACACACACACACACACACACACACACACACACACACAATATTTTAGAACTCCCCCCCCCCCCACACACACACAATATCTTGTTACCATAGTGCCCCATCAATTGACCTATGTTCTCTGGGCTTAAAATATCCACTGCCACTTGTACTGTGGTGATGAGGTGTGGAAACTGACATCAACTTAAAAAGACAATACAAAAGTGTTCTTCCATTCTGTAATGGCTGTAAATCTGATGTGAAGAAACCAATAACACAGAGACAATATGGAAAACAACGGAAAACACAACTACCTGAACTAGACACTCACACATGAAAAAAAAATAATTACAAAAAAATCTACCTACCTCACGTATTCTAAAATTGTGCGTAATCGGAACCACACAATTTTTTTTGTTAGGCCTAAAATTAGGCACAGTTGTGAGATTTCTGATAATAATAGTTTTTATATAGCGCTTTCCATTGCTGTGCTCAAAGTGCTGACACGTACCTATAACGGTACAATGGCCCATTATACTTCCACAACTCCCTGGAGAGTGTACACTCCATGGCAGCCTCTATTAGTGATCAAACTTTTTTCTACAAGGAACACTCAATTTTTACAAGTTCCCCCGAGGTAGATAGTGCATGGGAATGAAATCATGTCATGTGACGAAATAATCACCTATTGGTGAACCTGATATAGTACCACACGTCATTCAAATATCTTTACTTTAGAATAAGAAAATGGACGATAGTTGTGTTTTTGGCAAATGGGAAAATTTATCATTGACGCCAATCTTTTACATATAGTTTCTAAATGTACTCGCTAAGAAATATTATAAAAAGTAGATTTATCAGAGAATATAGCAAGTCTCATTATCAAAGAGTTATATAACGTACCGTCACTCTCATCCCCTATTTGAAGCACAGATTAATTTTTACCCAACAGTGCATAATCTTAGTCTAACAAATCTGTCTTCGTTGGAAAGACTCTATTAAAGAACTCGTTGCTATGGCAATGATTTAGAGCGTAGTCAAGTCGTGAAAACTATTCTTAACATTTCGAAGTAGACAGGATTGAATGATTTGCGAAAACCGCGTGACATCTTACTTGCTATTTGAACCATGAAAGTCAAGTGCTATAATTGCCTCTTTGTATGCACGTAAATCCAAGACTTCATACATTTTGAAGATGGAGATTCTATTCAATTATATAGTACAGGTTTACTTGAATGACCCCGTGCAAAGCATCTAAGCAGTAACAATTATACTATCTGTCACCATTGTTTTGACCCATGAGTCCCCTAACTTGAAGACCCCAAACCCTAGTCAATTCAACATTTTCTCAATTGGATTGACATGCCTAGTTAGTTGGCCCATTCTCTTAAATGATTGAAGCAATGCTTGGAACATATTACTGTCACAGATTGTGTTATTGTGTGTACGGTGGTATACAATCAATGGGGTTGTCACAAGTCATCATATATTACTTAATCCACAATAGCTGTAACTGTGCATTTTGCCCATAATTCCCATTCACGTGTTTGACTTATTAACTGTTGTTGTTGTTGTTGTTGTTGTTGTTGTTGTTGTTGTTGTTGTTGTTGGTGGTGTCGTTGTCGTCGTTATTTTCGAGGCATGTGTGACTGCCTTTTGATTAACACATATATTGGTTAAGTTGTTGACAAACTATGAAATGGTCTTACACAACATATACGGACATCAAGTCAGTGTACCATCAATGACCTTTAAAAAGATTATAAAACTAATTACAATGCTTGAATCGTTTCACGTATAGCAAATGGTTGCATTCACTTGGCCTTTACGTTAATCATAAAACAAATGAGACATTTCGTTAGCAGATCTCCCATTGTTTTGAAACACATTCTTTCTTAAACATTCTGTGATTGACAGCTTTGTTGTCATGACTATACTATCACTTCGATTGACATGTTGACTGTTAATTTAAAACACTCCCTATCAAATCAAACCAAACTGAGCATGTCACAGATAAGATGGTGATTGAGAGTGTGATCAATTAGGAGGCCATGATAAATAAGATCGATACTGGAGGGTAACTGATCTTCCACATTTCGTTATCTTATTAAACCATTGCTTTACATTCCTTGTCCAAGTCACGATTTAGGAAAGTGATTTAGATATGTGTCCATCCATCTAGTGCCTGGAGAGCGTCTTCGCATCTATCAAATCTTTGTCATTGCACAACAAATCGATAACATGAAGTAATTTCATCTCAGATCGCCCATCATGGGAAGGCATGTACATTGTAGTTACTTCGTTTAAGGTAACTGTATCATGAAGTAGTCCCCCTGGCACTTATTCATTACGCCGATGACATCAATAGTGTGTGTGTGTGTGGGCGTGAAATCACCATGTCGGGATACCTCAGGCCGCATTCTATCACAGACCACACGGGTATGTTCTATACCACAGCTGTACCATTACTTGGACTGTAACGGTATTGATTCAATTGTGACACTAACTTGAGGACACGATTAGTTTTATCGAGGGTCGTGTAAGATGACTCTTTGGAATCATTAATCACAAGTGTGGCAAGATGGCTTATTTGTCGCTGACATGGATGAGATAACTGACACAGATGTTCACTACAAAGATGTACAGTTTACAATCTCTCCATCTTTGCACATAGTTCTTAACTATACGAAACCTTCAACATAAGTTTTTACCGTAATAAATGGCTATACTCTGGTTAAATACTGTATGTCAGATACTCACGTGAGCAGATTTAAAAATACTAAAATGGTTTTGGCGTGCGTAAAATATAGTTAGTATTCACGGTCTAATGTAACAGTTGAACATAGCAAAATTATAACCTATTTACATCGCGGTTTGTGATTTTATTTTACTGTCTTCTTACCTAGGTTTTACTACACCGATTGTAATGCTAACCATGTTATGTTGTTCCGTTTTGAAAGTATACCCCCAGTCAGCATGGGTGAGACATGCCTTGTGTAGTGATGCCTGGGTGAAAATGACGGGATGGGGATGGGGTGGGGGCTGAGATGCCTGGGGAGTGAGAGATATATCGGACTATGGTTTAATAACTGAACCAGTATTTCAAACCATAACATTTGATGTGGATATAGTAACTACAAACGTGAGATAGCGAAGCAAATTCGCCAAAAGCGATGCAATACAGGCTGAATGAGTATTGCTTATAAATTGTCTAAAAGTGTCAACGACTGACTAATCGATGTGGAATCAACATCTAAGAACAAGAAGAAAGGCGATGTAGGATCGTCCTTAGATGTCAATTCTATATCACTAAAAAAACAATTATCAGAAAGGTATATTTTCTAATAATATGAGTTTTACTACGATGTTTTAGTTTTTTTTAGAAGTGAGATATTTCACCGGTCAACTTTGTAGTACTCAAAGCATTCATCAACCAAAATAGGAGTATAATGTCCTTTAACGTAACGGTATCCAGGGGGATTTTTTATTTGTGCTAACAAGGCATAGTAACAATAATTCCGGGCTCAAACTAAGCTAAGCATACATGTAGGTATCCTAAGTTGAAAAAGTGGAAACAGGTTTCTCATTTATTGTAGTTTATCAAAGAAATGAATATGTTTTATTTTCCGTTCCTGGTCAATAGCTTATAGAAGACAACTATCCAAGGCAGTCTCACTCCTCATTCTTACAACAAACTAAAGTTTTATGATCAAAAGATTTCTACGTGTAGCTAGGATCACTTGGTAATTAAGAAGATATTATTGGTTAAGAAAAAGAAATGTTGTACGTAGTTCTGGGTTAATAATTTGTTGGAAAGTCATCCTGTTAAAAATATTAGTACAAAAGAGAGTTTTGAAATAAATCCTTACAAGGTAGTATGATGCGTTGTGGAGTGGCAACCTTTGAAAACCAGACTTAAACTGAATGCCTTCCGAAGGACAAAGTCTTTAGATCTTCTTCCTACACACAATAATTGTTGGAATACAACAGAACATATGCGATTAGTGATGTTTGAAGTATGTACCTAATTATTTTGAATTTGAAGTATGAATTTTCAAGATATAGCCTAATTACTGAAAACAATTAAGTATGCAAAAAAACTCATTAATGTTCATTGAATATTTACCAAAACCTAACCAATTCTAGCCATTACCCTAAAGAACATGTGCACCAAATTTCGTTTGAATTGAGCCAGCCGTTTTTGAGAAGATGGTTATACATACACGCAGACAGACTTTTCATCCCTAAAATAACCTTCCTTAAGGAGGGTAAAATCAGTTTTAACACAATTGATTTATATAGCACCTTGTTTTGTATGCGACAGCTATTTTGAGGTACACTTTGTTTTCACCAAGCTATATATGATGTCATACTCATACCCTTCATTGAAGCCTAATATTAATTTATGAATTGTTTTATTCAAAGAAGCATATGGACGAGTATAAATGTAGCTATTCCTCATTCAGTCATGGTGTTGTAATAAAGACGCTCACAAGTTAAGATGAATGGCTTTTAAAATTGTCATCTCAAAGTATATCAAATATGCCAACATCTATTACCATACATATCAAGATAAATGTGAAAACTTCACAACGAACGCCAGGAAAGTAACAACTTAAAATGCAGCAAGCAAAGAAAATAACCGTCATCGCTGGCGTCTATTGAGGATGATGAATGGGAGTAAAGAAAATGAAAGGAACATATGCTCCATAAATACCGTAAAAAATGTTAGCATTGATAATTGATGAAAACACGCAACGTGAACAAATAATACATTTAATTCAAAGATTATGTATTGTTCGTTTCCCTTGTTGTTAAATACTAAATGGTCTTACTTAACACATACCCCAAAAGCTCCAACACATCATTCTTGTAAGCAAGGGCATTATTTTCTTCTGCGCCTCCTGATGGCGCAAGTTGTACCGTTGCCGTAAAAAGGGTTGTTGTTTTACGACAATGTGAAACACTTGATGAATATCATTAAATGCAAGCTTATACTCGTGAAATGTCAATGGGATGGTAACTATAGCTGACTGTTAGACTTAATTAATTGAGGAACTTTCGCAACACTCATTTTTATGCCATAAATAACTTAATTGATAGGATGGATAGGGGAGGGAGGGGGAATCGAACAAATGTCAGAGGTGTATATGCTAAAAAGATACAATTCGTATCTCGATATCTCTTGGGGTAGATTGTCTTGTATATTGAATTCGCTCTCTGTTATCAAACCTATTTTTGTATATTCGAAACAGATTTGCTTCTTGGTACGTTTTTGTGCATATCATGATTCTGTGATTTTTACGACTACAATGATGTAGGCTTGGTGTTTCACTCATGTAACATAACATTTATTACACTCTGAAACAAATTCTAATGCAAAAGAAATAATTACATAATTATGTACTGTGCTCAGTTGGGATGTAGAAGTAGTCAAGTTGATATGTTGATTATTAGTTAGAAAATAAAAAAATATTGCAGCCATTACAATCGTCAAGTCCATGTGTGGTGTTATTCTACTGCACTGTGAAAGAATAGCAATGCTTATCAGTGTTCAATGTGATTGGACAAAGGATCCTGCTGTGTTAATTGTCTCTCTGTTATTGTTAGTTTAGAATTGAAATATGTCGATCTCTGTGAAAAACGTAACGTCCCATGAGTGAAACAGCAAGCCTACGGAAGCAGACCAGTTGCCCCCCGGTCTTCTGCCCTAACATTCATCCTACACCATTTTAGCTATATTTGGTGCACAAAGGTTGATATTTTGTCTCCAAACTATTGGGTGCACGAAGATTGATATGTTCTCTCCAACCTATATGGTGCACAAAGTTTGACATGTTCTCTCCAACCTATTGGGTGCACAAAGGTTGATATGTTCACTCCAACCTATTGGGTGCACAGATGTTGATGTGTTCTCTTCAACCTATTGGGTTCACAAAGGTTGGTATGTCCTCTCCAACCAATTGGGTGCACAAAGGTTGGTATGTCCTCTCCAACCAATTGGGTGCACAAAGGTTGGTATGTTCACTCCAAGCTATTGGATGCACAGAGGTTGCTATGTTCACTCGAACCTATTTGGTGCACAACGATTGATATGTTTTCTTCAAACTATTTGGTGCACAAAGATTGATATGTTCACTCCAACCTATTTGATGCACAAATGTGTTCTCTTCAACCAATTTGGTGCACAAAGGTTGATATATTCTCTCCAACCTATTTGGTGCACAAAGGTGGATATGTTCTCTCCAACCTATTTGGTGCACAAAGGTTGATATATTCTCTCCAACCTATTGGGTGCACAAAGGTTGATATGTTCTCTCCAACCTATTTGGTGCACAAAGGTGGATATGTTCTCTTCAAGCTATTGGGTGCACAAAGGTTGATATGTTCTCTTCAAGCTATTGGGTGCACAAAGGTTGATATGTTCTCTCCAACCTATCGGGTGCACAAAGGTTGATATGTTCTCTCCAACCTATTTGGTGCACAAAGGTGGATATGTTCTCTCCAACCTATTGGGTGCACAAAGGTTGATATGTTCTCTCCAACCTATTGGGTGCACAAAGGTTGATATATTCTCTCCAACCTATTTGGTGCACAAAGGTGGATATGTTCTCTCCAACCTATTTGGTGCACAAAGGTTGATATGTTCTCTCCAACCTATTGGGTGCACAAAGGTTGATATATTCTCTCCAACCTATTTGGTGCACAAAGGTGGATATGTTCTCTCCAACCTATTGGGTGCACAAAGGTTGATATGTTCTCTTCAACCTATTTGGTGCACAAAGGTTGATATGTTCTCTCCAACCTATTGGGTGCACAGAGGTTGATATGTTCTCTTCAACCTATTGGGTGCACAGAGATTGATATGTTCACTTCAACCTAATTGGTGCACAAAGGTTGATATGTTCTCTCCAACCTATTGGGTGCACAAAGAATAGTATGTTCTCTCCAACCTAATAGGTGTACAAAGATTGATATGTTCTCTCCAACCTATTGGGTGCACAGTGATTAGTATGTTCTCTCCAACCTAATGGGTGCACAAAGATTGATATGGTCTCTCCAACCTATTTGGTGCACAAAGGTTGATATGTTCTCTCCAACCTATTTGGTGCACAAAGATTGATATGTTCTCTCCAACCTATTTGGTGCACAAAGATTGATATGTTCTCTCCAACCTATTTGGTGCACAAAGGTTGGTATGTCCTCTTCAACCTATTTGGTGCACAAAGGTGGATATGTTCTCTCCAACCTATTTGGTGTACAAAGGTTGATATGTTCTCTCCAACCTATTGGGTGCACAAAGGTTGGTATGTTCTCTCCAACCTATTGGGTGCACAGATGTTGATGTGTTCTCTTCAACCTATTGGGTTCACAAAGGTTGGTATGTCCTCTCCAACCAATTGGGTGCACAAAGGTTGGTATGTCCTCTCCAACCAATTGGGTGCACAAAGGTTGGTATGTTCACTCCAAGCTATTGGATGCACAGAGGTTGCTATGTTCACTCGAACCTATTTGGTGCACAACGATTGATATGTTTTCTTCAAACTATTTGGTGCACAAAGATTGATATGTTCACTCCAACCTATTTGATGCACAAATGTGTTCTCTTCAACCAATTTGGTGCACAAAGGTTGATATATTCTCTCCAACCTATTTGGTGCACAAAGGTGGATATGTTCTCTCCAACCTATTTGGTGCACAAAGGTTGATATATTCTCTCCAACCTATTGGGTGCACAAAGGTTGATATGTTCTCTCCAACCTATTTGGTGCACAAAGGTGGATATGTTCTCTTCAAGCTATTGGGTGCACAAAGGTTGATATGTTCTCTTCAAGCTATTGGGTGCACAAAGGTTGATATGTTCTCTCCAACCTATCGGGTGCACAAAGGTTGATATGTTCTCTCCAACCTATTTGGTGCACAAAGGTGGATATGTTCTCTCCAACCTATTGGGTGCACAAAGGTTGATATGTTCTCTCCAACCTATTGGGTGCACAAAGGTTGATATATTCTCTCCAACCTATTTGGTGCACAAAGGTGGATATGTTCTCTCCAACCTATTTGGTGCACAAAGGTTGATATGTTCTCTCCAACCTATTGGGTGCACAAAGGTTGATATATTCTCTCCAACCTATTTGGTGCACAAAGGTGGATATGTTCTCTCCAACCTATTGGGTGCACAAAGGTTGATATGTTCTCTTCAACCTATTTGGTGCACAAAGGTTGATATGTTCTCTCCAACCTATTGGGTGCACAGAGGTTGATATGTTCTCTTCAACCTATTGGGTGCACAGAGATTGATATGTTCACTTCAACCTAATTGGTGCACAAAGGTTGATATGTTCTCTCCAACCTATTGGGTGCACAAAGAATAGTATGTTCTCTCCAACCTAATAGGTGTACAAAGATTGATATGTTCTCTCCAACCTATTGGGTGCACAGTGATTAGTATGTTCTCTCCAACCTAATGGGTGCACAAAGATTGATATGGTCTCTCCAACCTATTTGGTGCACAAAGGTTGATATGTTCTCTCCAACCTATTTGGTGCACAAAGATTGATATGTTCTCTCCAACCTATTTGGTGCACAAAGATTGATATGTTCTCTCCAACCTATTTGGTGCACAAAGGTTGGTATGTCCTCTTCAACCTATTTGGTGCACAAAGGTGGATATGTTCTCTCCAACCTATTTGGTGTACAAAGGTTGATATGTTCTCTCCAACCTATTGGGTGTACAGTGATTAGTATGTTCTCTCCAACCTAATAGGTGCACAAAGGTTGATATGTTCTCTCCAACCTATTTGGTGCACAAAGGTGGATATGTTCTCTCCAACCTATTGGGTGCACAAAGGTTGATACCTTTTTATTCAACCTATTGGGTGCACAAAGGTTGGTATATTCTCTCCAACCTATTTGGTGCACAAAGGTTGGTATGTTCTCTCCAACCTATTGGGTGCACAAAGGTTGGTATGTTCTCTTCAAGCTATTGGGTGCACAAAGGTTGATATGTTCTCTCCAACCTATTTGGTGCACAAAGGTTGGTATGTTCTCTTCAACCAATTGGGTGCACACAGATTGATATGTTCACTTCAACCTAATTGGTGCACAAAGGTTGATATGTTCTCTCCAACCTATTGGGTGCACAGTGATTAGTATGTTCTCTCCAACCTATTTGGTGCACAAAGGTTGGTATGTCCTCTTCAACCTATTTGGTGCACAAAGGTTGATATGTTCTCTTCAACCTATTTGGTGCACAAAGGTTGGTATGTCCTCTTCAACCTATTGGGTGCACAAAGGTTGATATGTTCTCTCCAACCTATTTGGTGCACAAAGGTTGGTATGTTCTCTCCAACCTATTTGGTGCACAAAGGTTGGTATGTCCTCTTCAACCTATTTGGTGCACAAAGGTTGATATGTTCTCTTCAACCTATTTGGTGCACAAAGGTTGATACGTTCTCTTCAACCTATTTGGTGCACAAAGGTTGATATGTTCACTCCAACCTATTGGGTGCACAAAGGTTGGTATGTCCTCTTCAACCAATTGGGTGCACAAAGGTTGATATGTTCTCTCCAACCTATTTGGTGCACAAAGGTTGATATGTTCTCTCCAACCTATTTGGTGCACAAAGGTTGATATGTTCTCTCCAACCTATTTCGTGCACAAATGTTGATATGTTCTTTCCAACTTATTGGGTGCACAAGGGTTGGTATATTCTCTCCAACCTATTTGGTGCATAGAGGTTAATATGTTCTATCGACCCTATTTGGTGTACAAAGGTTGATATGTTCTCTCGACCCTATTTTGTGTACAAAGGTTGATATGGTCTCTCCAACCTAATAGGTGTACAAAGATTGATATGTTCTCTCCAACCTATTGGGTGCACAGTGATTAGTATGTTCTCTCCAACCTAATGGGTGCACAAAGATTGATATGTTCTCTCCAACCTATTTGGTGCACAAAGGTTGATATGTTCTCTCCAACCTATTTGGTGCACAAAGATTGATATGTTCTCTCCAACCTATTTGGTGCACAAAGATTGATATGTTCTCTCCAACCTATTTCGTGCACAAAGATTGATATGTTCTCTCCAACCTATTTGATGTACAAAGGTTGATATGTTCTCTCCAACCTATTGGGTGTACAGTGATTAGTATGTTCTCTCCAACCTAATAGGTGCACAAAGGTTGGTATGTTCTCTCCAACCAATTGGGTGCACAAAGGTTGATATGTTCACTTCAACCTATTGGGTACACAAATGTTAATATGTTCTCTCGAACCTCAACATTTCAGATTTCATCCACAGAAACAGTAAAATTATAGTTATTCTTACTTGCTGAGTTTAAATATGTTGTCAGGTGGCCCATTTTGGAATAAGCAATAAATTGTTTATTATTCTAAGTAATGTAATTGTACATGATTTTAAGCATAAATGGAGCCTCTGTTTCAAAATGTCTTATGCTTTAATTTATATTGGGCGATGTTGCTAATTCCTGGCTATGACTAAAATAATCATAATACATATAACATTCCGTGAATCTGCATTTATTAAAACGTATTATATCACAAACATCTCATTTAAGAGCATTAAAAAAACCCTAACATATCACGATGGATGGTTATTTTAAGAGCATAATAAGAGGAAAGTCACATTTACATTGAACCTTTTAATTTTATAGACTATTAGATGCCGAAGTTTATTTCCGAAATGTCAACCTTTTGACTGTGGCGTATAAAATATCTGGAATACGTGATTTTCTCAATTTTAAACACAGTGTCATCCAGATAGTTTGCTTATACAATATTTTCCAGATTTAATGAAGGAGCAGGATACTTTGTTAGCTGTCTATGCTTACTGATCATGACATACCATTGTTAGACTATGTGAGTTGTCATGAAGCAGATCGTATGTTCATACGTACGTTGATATGGTATGCATTTTGTTTTCCGACTGTCGACACATGGACGATTTTATGAGAGTGTGAACCTGTGAGATCCATAATGCCATAACATGTATTGCTGAGTATAGAACATGTGGTTGCTTTGTGATACAGTGTGTTTTATTATGTTTTATAACTAGTAGAAAATACTTGGATTTCGATTAAACTAGTATAGTTTTATTTTATTCTGTACTATCGATACACGCCTTGGAATACATAGAAATCGTCTTGTGACATTGTTAGCACAGTTCATGGTATAACTGAAGTTTTTTTACCCGACATTTCAATTTACGTATACGACATTACGTCATCAATTCGTTTATATATTGTACCTGTGGTCTATTGTTCTTTTCCAGTTACTACACAGATATAAAGTCAGGTTTTCAACGACCAATATCTTCCTTTATATTTATAAAAAGAATTATATTCGACACGCCGGATTGTAGATACTGATCACGACTATTTTACCCGTCACTTTTGAATGCCAGGTGTAATTAATAGCGAACTTCAGTAAGTAAAATAGGTACCTTTTCATGTGCAGCAGAAATTACCTCAAAAACCGTATGAACTCAGATTGTACCATGTTTATTTATAACAAATATTGTATATTTAGTCTTTTGCTCTTTCGCTTTCTCGTTTCATGTGGATCTTTGACATGTACATAGTCAGGAGAGGTTGTGCATTGAGATGATAGTTAATGTGTCCAATGGAATTAATTAGTCTTTAAACAAACCTGCAACTGAGATATTTACATTTCATATGTTAATTAGTGGTCAATATTATCCAGAGATAGTGTAGTGACAAGTTCATCATGTTCAAACTATGCTAATTATATAACTGGAGTATCAATAATTAGACATTGTGCATTTAATCAATGATCTATATTATCCGAGGTTAAATCGTGATAGCCGTTGAGGGAGCAGATTTTTAGGCGCGGACCCAAAAAATCTATTTGATTTGATTAATCATGTATACAGCTACAAAAAATACTTAACCAATAGTTATTCAATACTGTTCATGGTGTACGATATTACGAGTATGTTATTGCAGCTAACAAAACATTTTCGATAATAGTGTTCAGTTGCAGCTAGTGCAGCTTTAAGACCCCTTAAGTTTCGTCTGATTGGTACCCTTCTCCTAGACGGTTGACACGACTGTGAAACTTTGCGGACATTAAAAGCTATGTTTCCTACACTTACAGGATGAACGATATCTAGCAACCGCTTTGATATTTTAACTACAGTAAATGGTTGAATCTGACACTGTAATTGGATGACAGTAGTCTTAAAAGATTAGTGAGTTGGTCAATTACGGTTGTAAAATGTATGTCTAATTTGAATATCGTTCCTAATTAGAACGTAACGACAGTCGTTTAGAATCAATTTAGTCACTGCTTAGATTACAGAAGGGTTCAGTGAAATAATCACACACACACACACACACACACACACACACACACACACACAACACACACACGTGACTTAAACATCAGATGGGCAACCAGAATGAGTTATTGCATGATACGTCTGTGTGTCAGGGTGTGCATAGATGTGTACCCGTATTTTGATATTTGATCAAACCACATAGTGGGAATGTGATCACACATTTAGGTAATTGGCCGAGGTGGTTATTGGGAAGATGAAATTTGAATATTTGCTGTGGTATGGAACTAGGTTTCATGGTGTCAACTTTTTGATAATCTTGTAAGAGGATTATTGTGACTGGAGAGAACAGTTTAAATATCAGTGCATGGTACATATACTTATACATACAACATACACACTCACAAACAAGCAAGCAAGCAAGCAAGCAAACAAACAAACAAACAAACAAACAAATAAACGAACAGCCACAGACACAGACACACACGTATCCTTACATTATTATTTTGTGTCATTTTAATGTAAAATGCACTATTACCCGTACCTTTGATCCTCTAGGCCGTGCTAGTTATCATGTTTCCGGCGGCCAAACTCATCTCATTTTTGAATAGTACGCCTGAGTTGGTGCGTGGGTGGGTGGGAGCAGGGTTACTGTCGATGTGTTGTCTGCTACAATAATATTACCTAGCACCATTATCTGCTGATATTATATCACCGATGTTTATGATCAAGTTGACACAAATCACACTTTTACTTATTTATATGACACGGCCTCATACACACATCACGATAACTATATCAGACTATTTAATATGTTCTATAGGGGGATCATGCCATTGGTGATGATACCATATAATCGAATTTTGTTACATTTGTCAAATATCTCATTTTTCATGAATAACCCCTAGAAGAAGGTCATTGACATTAACTCGGATCATATCATGACAATGAGGAGAATTCCTAGTAATCTCTTTTGAGGATTTAATTCTATAGCATTGTGTATGCAAACTATTGTGTCTTGTGCCTATAGCGTACAGCAAAAATCAGATTAGCTCCGTATTCTCTTGTGTACCAACTTGATTTCTTATCGCAAGACGTGAATATATTAACTGGCTTACAAAGATAAACCCTAAACCAATAGGTCAGATAACTCGAGGTTAACTCATTTAATGTATCAATAATATTTCAATATTTCACAATGGTTTGCAGTTTCCATGCAAAAACTTCGACAGTAAACCACTACATCATTACTAGATTTGTAGAACTAGAAATTTGATTCTTATCGAATATCATGCTATAACTGTAGCATAAAGGTCAATGGTCAAAGTTCAGTAAATCATTTGACGTCATCCGTGTTCCTTTAACATTCCTTTAAGTTCAAATCCCTGGATCATTCTGTCTTGCAAATTGAGGTCAAATATCCAGATTTTTTTGGCAGGGTTCTCTTTGGAACTGTCAGTTTATTTCATATTTAAGCCCTCAAGGAGACCGGATTGTACCATCGCATGGGAGTCTTATTTAAAGGATCTTGTTGCAGCTGGACGTCATAATCCCTACTTTTAAAATAGGAACTATCGCAGTCTCTGGCTAATCTTAAAACCTGTCTATATTGACGTTGTTCACAACAAAGGGACACTGTCGTATTTTTTTCTTTCATGTACGTAAAAGCCGTGTATTGATGTATGCAATCTAAAAACCCATAACTAGTCATAAGAAAATCAGTTATAACTACCTCTAGGTTTCATAATTTAGTTTTGTTCAGTGTTCGACATAGGCTTTTTTTTTGGGGGGGATTTATTAATGCCAATTGATCAAGCCTTTTCGTCTTTCACGACTGTTTACACACGGATCATCAATCTATGTATGGTACACAACTATCAGCAACTAGGACAAATTGCACTAATAGGAAGGCTTGAACTGTTCCTAGAATAATTTTTTATATATTCAACGGAAAAATACACGTGGTTTAAACGTAGAATATTGAATTATTAGCTGTCAACATTAATTTAAAACTGTTACAGTAAATTGTTCAATCTTACAAAAAATTGTTTTATAACGTCAAGAAGTCGATGATGTTGTACCTATGGCGACCATAGAGATTAGTCATACCCCAATGTTTCCATCAAAATCATTCATATTTACAGTATATATACCAAACATTTCGTATGGATTCAACACCAAATGTATTCCAAAGTAACGTAAACTACTCCTAGATACATAACAAATGTGTTGAAGTTGGCACGGTTGATGTTTTGTATATATGATCTAAATGTCAATGTGATTGATTAGATGTTCCCAGTATTTACGTCACATTTTCTGAGGTGTAAAGTGGTGTACATGGAAGTGACATTTATTCAACCTTAAGATTACAGAAGAACGAATCTTATAATTGCATTCCTCACAAAACCACGACTGAAGTAAAGGTCGGAGTGTATAGTGGGGTGTTCTACATTCGTCACAGCCTTTTAGCATTTGAACAGTTTCATATGTAGACAAATAGATTTTACAGACTCATTTCCCCAAAGCAAATTATTCACTATCGTTTGACGTAAATCTACAAAAGTAGAATGGTTTGGGAATCATTACATGTCACTGAATCAATAGACAATATTACATCAACTTGTAATGTCCGCAATTGAAGAATATGATGACAAACGGGAAACAGATAAAACAATACCGCGACCATAACACATAGATCCTTCAAATACCGCTGTAATAAATTACATAAACATCTCTTTGGGAAATTACAATCATTTTACAGTTTTGTCATATCGCAACGATTATACGGGGAATATAGTATATAGCAAAGCGCAGATTGTAAAGTCCTTATACTGCAGAAGAGATAGGAAAAAATATACACATAAAATATACTGACACAATATAATAGGCTGATGTGTAAAAGTTTAGCATGTTAGTGATTTAAGTCAAAGAGAAGTTCGATTGTAAAGATTCACAACTCGCCGACAAGTAGAACCATATACGAGATAATAGGGAATTGTGTCGCTTTGTTGGACAGCAACTTAAGTTATTGAGTCTTTTACGTAGCATGCTAAACTCTTTAAAAATTTTGATGTTCCCTCACAAAAACGCCAACCTATTCTCAAATCAAAAATAGGGATCACCGTAAACATATATTAAATTGCGGTCAAAGTGGATACCAACATTTCCTCATTTTATAACACAATATGACCGCAGAATACTGCGGTCACTCTGGGAAAATAAATAAGTGATTTCATTGAAAACAGGGCGATGAACATCCACATTTCTTATGTAAAATAGATCAAGAACAATCTATCGTACGGTAAAGTTTGTAGAGATTTGACGAGTTTGGATTTTCATGGAAATTATCCCCGAGGCGCAGGATGCCTTAATGATATTTCATCTTAAATTGTGTACACTGCACCTTTCGATTATCACAGTGATCAATAATGCAGTGTGGAAGCTAGTTAGGATCGACCTCACTTCGGAACGTTACGTTCTAGTTCACTACTACGTAGACTGCTTTGTGAATAATCAAGATATAAATTGTAAGCACGTGAATGAGGATGATTAGAAAAATTTACTCTCAAATAACTCAGTATTCTTTTGAAATTGATTTCCTAACTATTTGTTGTACAATTTCAGCATTACATTGCAATTGCCATTTGAAATCTCTAATCGAAACGTATTCTAACCTCCATCTCTCCATCTTACGACTATAGTCTAACCATTGTCAACAGACGTTTTATCTTTGTCAGAGACATTCTCATTGTCTGTACGTGTTTGTTGGATTATGTGTAATGGATGTGGCATTGAACAGTCTGTATATACTAACCACTGGAGGATTGTAGCAAAGTGAATGAACGCATAAACCATGAAAACACATTACGACAGTGACATCGTCGTAAAAAACCCGAGCTTTTTTGCGGCAACCGTAGAACACATTCCTTATGAAAGTGGAAACAATACTTTAGCTGAGAATGGAGAGATTTTCTTCTGATACTCAAATATTACTACCTTGTATAGGTCAGACTTCCACAAATACAGTCAGGTAAATATCAACTGACATGAAAATTAATATTTCGAATATGAAATTTGACATGATATATACATGGTAGTTGTGATATGAAATAGATATAGAAAAAACATAAGGCGAAGGAATAAAAAGGACAATTCCGGAAAATTTCTATTAACAACATTTCATGTCTTACTAGTAAATGAACATACAAGTCGTTGAATAAAACAATCAACATTTCATGTCTTACTAGTAAATGAACATACAAGTCATTGAATAAAACAGTCAACATTTCATGTCTTACTAGTAAATGAATATACAAGTCATTGAATAAAACAGTCAACATTTCATGTCTTACTAGTAAATGAACATACAAGTCATTGAATAAAACAGTCAACATTTCATGTCTTACTAGTAAATGAATATACAAGTCATTGAATAAAACAGTCAACATTTCATGTCTTACTAGTAAATGAACATACAAGTCATTGAATAAAACAGTCAACATTTCATGTCTTACTAGTAAATGAACATACAAGTCATTGAATATAATACAGTCAACATTTCATGTCTTACTAGTAAATGAACATACAAGTCATTGAATAAAACAATCAACATTTCATGTCTTACTAGTAAATGAACATACAAGTCATTGAATAAAACAGTCAACATTTCATGTCTTACTAGTAAATGAACATACAAGTCATTGAATAAAACAGTCAACATTTCATGTCTTACTAGTAAATGAACATACAAGTCATTGAATAAAACAGTCAACATTTCATGTCTTACTAGTAAATGAACATACAAGTCATTGAATAAAACAATCAACATTTCATGTCTTACTAGTAAATGAATATACAAGTCATTGAATAATACAATCAACAGTTGATTTCTTACTAGTAAATGAACATACAAGTCATTGAATAAAACAATCAACATTTCATGTCTTACTAGTAAATGAACATACAAGTCATTGAATAAAACAATCAACATTTCATGTCTTACTAGTAAATGAATATACAAGTCATTGAATAAAACAGTCAACATTTCATGTCTTACTAGTAAATGAACATACAAGTCATTGAATAAAACAATCAACATTTCATGTCTTACTAGTAAATGAACATACAAGTCATTGAATAAAACAATGAACATTTCATGTCTTACTAGTAAATGAACATACAAGTCATTGAATAAAACAGTCAACATTCCATGTCTTACTAGTAAATGAACATACAAGTCATTGAATAAAACAATCAACATTTCATGTCTTACTAGTAAATGAACATACAAGTCATTGAATAAAACAATGAACATTTCATGTCTTACTAGTAAATGAACATACAAGTCATTGAATAAAACAATCAACATTTCATGTCTTACTAGTAAATGAATATACAAGTCATTGAATATAATACAGTCAACATTTCATGTCTTACTAGTAAATGAATATACAAGTCATTGAATAATACAATCAACAGTTGATTTCTTACTAGTAAATGAATATACAAGTCATTGAATAAAACAATCAACATTTCATGTCTTACTAGTAAATGAACATACAAGTCATTGAATAATACAATCAACAGTTGATTTCTTACTAGTAAATGAACATACAAGTCATTGAATAAAACAGTCAACATTTCATGTCTTACTAGTAAATGAACATACAAGTCATTGAATAAAACAATCAACATTCCATGTCTTACTAGTAAATGAACATACAAGTCATTGAATATAATACAGTCAACATTTCATGTCTTACTAGTAAATGAATATACAAGTCATTGAATAAAACAATCAACATTTCATGTCTTACTAGTAAATGAATATACAAGTCATTGAATAAAACAGTCAACATTTCATGTCTTACTAGTAAATGAACATACAAGTCATTGAATAAAACAATCAACATTTCATGTCTTACTAGTAAATGAACATACAAGTCATTGAATAAAACAGTCAACATTTCATGTCTTACTAGTAAATGAACATACAAGTCATTGAATAAAACAGTCAACATTTCATGTCTTACTAGTAAATGAATATACAAGTCATTGAATAAAACAGTCAACATTTCATGTCTTACTAGTAAATGAACATACAAGTCATTGAATAAAACAATCAACATTTCATGTCTTACTAGTAAATGAACATACAAGTCATTGAATAAAACAGTCAACATTTCATGTCTTACTAGTAAATGAACATACAAGTCATTGAATAAAACAGTCAACATTTCATGTCTTACTAGTAAATGAACATACAAGTCATTGAATAAAACAGTCAACATTTCATGTCTTACTAGTAAATGAACATACAAGTCATTGAATAAAACAATCAACATTTCATGTCTTACTAGTAAATGAACATACAAGTCATTGAATAAAACAATCAACATTTCATGTCTTACTAGTAAATGAATATACAAGTCATTGAATAAAACAATCAACAGTTGATTTCTTACTAGTAAATGAACATACAAGTCATTGAATATAATACAATCAACATTTCATGTGTTACTAGTAAATGAACATACAAGTCATTGAATAAAACAATCAACATTTCATGTCTTACTAGTAAATGAACATACAAGTCATTGA
The DNA here is from genome assembly GCF_964340395.1 of Glandiceps talaboti. Classification (NCBI taxonomy): domain Eukaryota; kingdom Metazoa; phylum Hemichordata; class Enteropneusta; family Spengelidae; genus Glandiceps; species Glandiceps talaboti. The sequence continues at coordinate 21,494,041 of NC_135564.1, read as the reverse complement.
ATAAAATAGTCAACATTTCATGTGTTACTAGTAAATGAATATACAAGTCATTGAATATAATACAGTCAACATTTCATGTCTTACTAGTAAATGAACATACAAGTCATTGAATAAAACAATCAACATTTCATGTCTTACTAGTAAATGAATATACAAGTCATTGAATAAAACAGTCAACATTTCATGTCTTACTAGTAAATGAACATACAAGTCATTGAATAAAACAATCAACATTTCATGTCTTACTAGTAAATGAACATACAAGTCATTGAATAAAACAGTCAACATTCCATGTCTTACTAGTAAATGAACATACAAGTCATTGAATAAAACAGTCAACATTTCATGTCTTACTAGTAAATGAACATACAAGTCATTGAATAAAACAATCAACATTTCATGTCTTACTAGTAAATGAATATACAAGTCATTGAATAAAACAATCAACATTTCATGTCTTACTAGTAAATGAACATACAAGTCATTGAATAAAACAATCAACATTTCATGTCTTACTAGTAAATGAACATACAAGTCATTGAATGAAACAATCAACATTTCATGTCTTACTAGTAAATGAACATACAAGTCATTGAATAAAACAATCAACATTTCATGTCTTACTAGTAAATGAATATACAAGTCATTGAATAAAACAATCAACATTTCATGTCTTACTAGTAAATGAACATACAAGTCATTGAATAAAACAATCAACATTTCATGTCTTACTAGTAAATGAACATACAAGTCATTGAATGAAACAATCAACATTTCATGTCTTACTAGTAAATGAACATACAAGTCATTGAATAAAACAATCAACATTTCATGTCTTACTAGTAAATGAATATACAAGTCATTGAATAAAACAATCAACATTTCATGTCTTACTAGTAAATGAACATACAAGTCATTGAATAAAACAATCAACATTTCATGTCTTACTAGTAAATGAACATACAAGTCATTGAATATAATACAGTCAACATTTCATGTCTTACTAGTAAATGAACATACAAGTCATTGAATAAAACAGTCAACATTTGATGTCTTACTAGTAAATGAACATACAAGTCATTGAATAATACAATCAACAGTTGATTTCTTACTAGTAAATGAACATACAAGTCATTGAATAAAACAGTCAACATTTCATGTCTTACTAGTAAATGGACATACAAGTCATTGAATAAAACAATCAACATTTCATGTCTTACTAGTAAATGAACATACAAGTCATTGAATAAAACAGTCAACATTTCATGTCTTACTAGTAAATGAACATACAAGTCATTGAATAAAACAGTCAACATTTCATGTCTTACTAGTAAATGAACATACAAGTCATTGAATAAAACAGTCAACATTTCATGTCTTACTAGTAAATGAACATACAAGTCATTGAATAAAACAATCAACATTTCATGTCTTACTAGTAAATGAATATACAAGTCATTGAATAAAACAGTCAACATTTCATGTCTTACTAGTAAATGAATATACAAGTCATTGAATAAAACAGTCAACATTTCATGTCTTACTAGTAAATGAACATACAAGTCATTGAATAAAACAATCAACATTTCATGTCTTACTAGTAAATGAACATACAAGTCATTGAATAAAACAATCAACATTTCATGTCTTACTAGTAAATGAACATACAAGTCATTGAATAAAACAGTCAACATTTCATGTCTTACTAGTAAATGAACATACAAGTCATTGAATAATACAATCAACAGTTGATTTTTCACTGTTGCTTACCAATTTATTATCGGCTCATAGACAATTTAGATACAGGAGCCGACATGAAACATGTGGGCAGTGCGATACATACCATTATATTGGTAACAATAAGCCAGTGACCTTAGTAAACAATGTGTATATTGTTGGTATTATAAATCACATCTCGTTTTGGTTACCAAGATCCTTGCAGGGTGCTTGGGGCAGTGTTTTCTATTGCCCCTGATAGGCATATATCCATACAAGATGTGCATGTGATGCGTTAGTGCAGTTTGTACGCATTAACAGCAAAACCTGTAGTATGCACGAAAGAATGTGGTACTATTTATATTTAAAATCAACTAGCTTTCCGGTGATTTTTGAGGTATATGCGTTAATAGTTCCCCTTATTTCACCTCAGACACAAACGTTAGAGCGATATTTGTGAACTCTGGTTAAAGTCAGTGTTAGGGATTTTGACTTTACGGCACATATACTGAGTAACTTAGGTATGCTTCGAAAATAGAAGTAAAATCACGACATGACAGCAAAAATGGAAAAAAACCCACTGAACTATTAAATACGTCATTCAGTTAGCCAATGGTGATGCTCTCTTTCCTTGGAGATACATCACAGTGAGAATCATTGACAAAAGATCTATAGTTGTGATGCTATAGAAAAACCAGTTCTCATTGTCGTCATCAACCCAGTATACTACCGGTCGTCGGAAAACTACATTGTATGTCCATTTCTATAACTTGTCCTTGAAATGACCACAGGCTCCATATTTTACCTCCTGCAGTCGTTCTTCCTCTCCACTGTAGGGTAGCACGTTGTTCGTTGTTTTTTTCTTTATATTTCTCAAAGACCTTAGGGAAACGAACGATTGTCAGATTGCAAATTTTGTTATCATGACAACATATACGAACTACAGCGAGTGAATGTGAATTGTATACTAATGTATGTTTTTACAGCGAGTGAATGTGAATTGTATATACTAATGTATGTTTTACAGCGAGTGAATGTGAATTGTATATACTAATGTATATTTTTACAGCGAGTGAATGTGAATTGTATACTGATGTATATTTTTACAGCGAGTGAATGTGAATTGTATATACTAATGTATGTTTTTACAGCGAGTGAATGTGAATTGTATACTGATGTATATTTTTACAGCGAGTGAATGTGAATTGTATATACTAATGTATGTTTTTACAGCGAGTGAATGTGAATTGTATACTGATGTATATTTTTACAGCGAGTGAATGTGAATTGTATACTGATGTATATTTTTACAGCGAGTGAATGTGAATTGTATACTGATGTATATTTTTACAGCGAGTGAATGTGAATTGTATACTGATGTATGTTTTTACTTGAAACTAAGGTTGGTTACAGAAGGAGATTCATCTATTAAAAATACTCTGAGGCCAAAAATGTATCATAGAACGATATGCACGAAACGCACCACATCCAACATAAGCTTATTGGCCATTTTTAGGATCATGTTCTAAGATATTATGAAAAAAATTCAATTTCTATTCTGTACCTGTCGATTGTTTTATGATGAAAGTAATTGATAAAGTAATCCTGCTTTCAATAAAACCATGGCTTTATTAACGACGAGAACACATAGCGACACGCCACCGTAAATTATGGATCCAACCATGTTTACTTCTCCGGGTTGTGCCATACAGCTGTTATGTGAACCGCTATGATAATTGATATCTTAATTTACTTTATATAGATGTGATGAAGTAATCTTTTCATTTTGAATACACGAACGTACATGGTCAGGAAGTGACCACTTGTGTTTCTAAAGACACACTTTCACAAACCTATTAAGTGTCGATTAATTAATGCATCCAAATGAATACAAAATGAGTGGACGTTTGTCACTACACAAATGTTGATATTACAAGTCATGTACTATTGGTCTCACGGCAAAACGAATACTCCATCGTGATGCCGTCAAAACGTATATGTAGAATTCGCAATTTCACGTTCAAGTTAAATAAATGGCGGGGATGGGGGTGTTGCAACATCGTTGAGACAAATCTGTGAAATTTGTGTCGCCAACAACCCGTTTATTTATACATAAATGAAATAAGCGAAATCTTGTTCAGGACAACAAGACGAACGTCATAATTGTATTTTCATGAGAGTCCATAATCTACGAATTTAATTCTATAAACCTTGGTTTGTATGGAATTTATTCAATTATACCCTACAAATGTACCTTGTCAGGCTTTACATTATTGGATAAACCAATATGCTATATACAGTACGTTCAAGACAATAACAATTTCTTGTTAAACGTTAACATGAACTGAGTCTACGTCAACATATTTAAGTAAATATTTCCTTCCAAACGCAATGGAATCGATTACTCAAACCATGAATTCCATTTGATTAAGATTGTGTATGCATAAACTCGCAGATCGGAATTACATAATGTATTTGAACAATAATTCATCGACACTGTCCTATAAGGTTATCTGCAACATTACAAAGATATTTGTCGTTGGAGAAAGGTCAGCTGTCAGTGAAGCCTCCAAACAATTATATGTCTCTATCAACCTAATCAGATGCTATAGTCTTTATATCTACTGTTTCCGTGACGTGCCCTGCATAATTGATAAGCATAGGCTGAGAACACTGTTGGGCTCCATGATAACAAGCCGCTCAAATAGAAATTGATAGAGTACACAACGCCGAGGCGCTGTACAGTCATGCCGACATTCGAGATATTCGAAGCCAGTGCAACACGTTGTAAGCAATGTATGTACTCACTTTACTCAATATCAATGGCCACACTGACTTATAATGGCACATCTTTTTTGGATCATACCGTACATAAAGGAGGATCTTCCAAGCGTATCGCACTGATTAAGTGGCACTAGAATTGCCATGGCAACATGCACTTCCGGTACGTCATACAGTATCACGGAATTTACGACCTATAGAAAAAGCGACCAATTCCACATTTGGTAGGACTTGAACGTACGTACACAACACATTGCTAGTACTTTTGTTTCAATTATTGGACCTGTTGTTAACTCTACCACTGTGCAATAGAAAGAAGTCACGTGAGTTAGAGATTGCAGTTTGATCGAAGGGATTATTGCTATTTCAGTTAACAAGTAGACTCAAGGACTGATCTATCCGACACGATGAGCAACAGAGGCATTTAAAGGTAGAGTATTTTAAAGAACAGCTTTTCTAAAGGCCTGAACTCCCTGCAATCAAACACATTTCGTCTGCATTTGAACATCTGTAGTTGGACTTTCTCTCACCATGCTGAAATCGGTGAATATAAGTTCACCCCCTGATATTCTATTGTATTTGAAATGTGGTAAAAACATTCAACTATCTTTTGCGATATATTCATATCTTTATACTTTAATTGAGATTGCCTGATTGGTTGAATTATGGTAAAATACAGTTCTAATATGCCGAATTGAGTGAAAAAAGGGTAAAAATTGATAGGTAAATAATATTAAAACGACGTTTTTATATGTTAACGTATTGCGTAGATGATCTTGTATAAAATCCTTCACCAGATATTAAAATATGCCCAATAGTGACTTGCTATCTCAAAAGAAGTCTGTACAGATTTGTGTGTGAAAAACCTAGGTATGCATTATGCATAAACTGGCCTAAATCGTTGATGGATTTTAACGCTATGAATTCCCTCAAGTACACGTGCATTCACAGTTCGTTTATCACCAACAACGCAGTTGAGATCCCTGAATAATTTCACCTGCTTCGTGATAAAAGTATGTATAGCAAAGTGCTCACAAATTGGGTCCATGAATGCACTTTGATGTTGAGTTTTATGATAAAATGGCGCATTGCAATATTTGTATTTCATGTCTCTCGTCATTAAGATCAATCTGGGTTTATCTCAATTGAGCACTGCTATATAGTGATGACGTCAGCAGCACACCCATCAGCTGTGTGTTTCCATTTACTCTGTCATGTTCTATAATCGTGTGCACATAGTATGTGAAATGGAAATATGAAATGATAAAAATATACTCATTGTCACCACAGCTGTGAAAGCGTGAGTTCAATGAATAGTAGCGCGGGGTATCCGTTCGTGTAGGTCTTGAATGAATTCAAGAATCGCTGTCTTTGTACAAAGTTGCTTAACACCTTTTACTGTGAATTCGAAGAAGACGGTAGGTTGGGAAGGCAACGGCTATAATTCCGTTCAAAAGGAAACATGTTGGCCGGCGATATTGTATCGAGGTACTTACAAACCTATAATACAGCATCGATTATTTCGCGCAGTTGTTTTGTATTTGCTCTTTAATTATTGGATCTGAAACATGGCAGAACGAATATATGGGCTCTGTTTAGTAATTGTAAAGACCATAGATGCATCTGTTAGTATACCGGGAAACTTGTTGTTTCTCACCTTACACATTTTGATGTTGAAATACTCCTAATAAAGTGAGAGGACAATATCGTACATATGATTGCAAAGTGAGTGAATGTTATACTATTGGTTCAGTCCGATATTGCTATATTATACAGAGTAAACTATCTAAACCGATATAGTCAATGCAATCACTACAGTCAAAGTTCCATTTCAGTTTACAGTTACTGTAACAAATTTCATTTCAATTATTCCAAGAAAATCTTAATGTTTTTAGGATGAAAACTATGTTTGCAAAATCCTTACTGACTTTAAATGCGTTGTACAATGTTTAGCGCAGCCGCGTTGTCAGCTTTGAGACAGACCGACAAGCTTCAAGCAATGCGTTTTAAATATAGAAGTACATAATGTATAACGTATACCATTACCCAGACCTAAATACACACACTTGACTCTTTTTACAGATTAACCTGTTATATTTCAAATGCTGACCTAGGTCAAAGGTCAGATCATTGATCAATCTACCCATTTTGAATAGTGTGAAGATGAAATAACGATGGTTTGTTTACTGTCAGAATGTCAATTATAACACAAAGTGCAAATTGATCAATTCAGTCTCAAACCACTAACAACTCTTTTTAGTGGTCTGAGATACAGTCTAGCTTTTACAATACATCTTGTCTAGTTCCACTTATAACAAGGACACGTTCAAGTGCCATGAAATGAGTTGCTATATACATATGCATTGTTGTTACGTCATATTTGACAGATTTTGGCTTGGCAATTTTTTAGAACATGTTAATGGAAATTAATCAATTTGTCCCTGTTACAGGTTGACAGACCAGGTCTTAATGATATATCTGGTATAACATGAATGACATTGAAGGGGTACTGTTACATTACTATCGAGCGTAGATGTGGCTTCTGATAACTATGCTATAATGACTTCACAAATTCACATCGAATATTTCAGTGCTACAGGGACCTCAAGCTGCATTGTTTTGTATTACATGGGTCCATGTCAAACCATAAACCCCATATTATCAAACCATATACCCCACACTATCAAACCATATACCCCCATACTATGAAATTAAAGACAAATACTATCAAACCAGATACCCCACACTATCAAACCATATACCCCCATATTATCAAACCATATACCCCTTATTATCAACCCATAGACCCATATTATCAAACCATAGACTCCATATTATCAAACTAAAGACCCCATACTATAAAATCATATACTCCCACACTATCAAACCATAAACCCCCATACTATAAAACCATAGACCCCCATACTTTAATACCATATACTCCTTACTATCAAACCATAGACCCCATATTATCAAACCATAGACCCCATATTATCAAACAATAGACCCCATATTATCAAACCATAGACCCCATATTATCAAACCATAGACCCCATATTATCAAACCATAGACCCCATATTATCAAACCATATACCCCATACTATCAAACAATAGACCCCATATTATCAAACAAACAATAGAACCCATACTACCAAACCATAGACCCCATATTATCAAACCATAGACCCCATATTATCAAACCATAGACCCCATATTATCAAACCATATACCCCATACTATCAAACAATAGACCCCATATTATCAAACAAACAATAGAACCCATACTACCAAACCATAGACCCCATATTATCAAACCATAGACCCATACTATCAAACAATAGACCCCATACTACCAAACCATACACCCCTACAATATAAAACGTACACCCATTTACTATAAAGCCATACACACCTATAATATAAAACCATACACCGATATATTATAAAGCCATACACACCTATGATATAAAACCATAACACTGCTATACTATAAAATCATACACCCCTATACTACACCTATAATAAACCATAACACCCCTATAATATAAAACCATACACCCCTATATTATAAACCATACACCCCTATATTATAAACCATACACCCTATACCATAAAACCATACACACCTATATTATAAACCATAAACCCTATACTATAAAACCATACACCGCTGTAATATAAAACCATAAACCCCTACAATATAACACCATAACACCCTACAATATAACACCATAACACCCCTAGGCTATAAAACCATACACCCTTATACTATAACACCATAAGGCCCCTATACTACAAAACAATACAACTAAAAATCTTAGCCCCTTGTCCCAATTTTGAAATATTGCTGTATATGTGATTTCAAAAGAATTGACTGAACATAATGGCCCAGACGTCTTTACTTTCCTAATATTGATTCATTGTTACAACGTTAGATGTTAGTAATTTACTCTACCTAGTCGAACTTATTTAAGAGTACTGCGCAGTCAAATTTAAAGACTTTTATTAACACAGTGCGTTTACAATATTATGATTTGTCTTAGGTTGTAAAATTTCCATTTTAGTGCTTTAATAAAAAGAACTCAATGAAACTTTTATATTCGTAATTTTCAAGGGTTACACATCAATCTCATAACTACGCTCTGAGGTCGTAAATGGGACTTTGCTGTGTCGTCTTACTGTCGTTTTGCCAATGCCTCTTCATTAGTCATTTCAGTGACCCTTCAGTTAAGCTTTTTGTTTTTACGTTTCATGTGTTAGCCGCTGTAAAAGCTTCATATATATTACACAATCGGGCGTTCGATGAAATCTCCAACTTGTAACTTTTATGTGGGGACGAATATAAAAATTGATGTACATGGAATCAGGTAAATGTCATTTCCTTTGCTTTTAAACCCACACAGTTATAAAGTGAAATTACTCTAAACCTTATTCCTTTATCCACTCTTTCTATAAAAATAGTTTTGTGTTCTAAAATAGAAGTAAATAATTGGATAGCAGTCGACATTTCACATTATCCCAAGCCTCGGATTATAGCCTCATTTTACTCATTGGAACATAGCTTACGGCAGATAATTTTAATAAGTATCCCTAATCTCATTTCCCTGAAGTGCTATTTTATTGAACTTCAAAGCAGAATTGTTATATAGCCGTATTACAGTCGTACAGTCTTGTACAAACACTCTAAATCTAAAGCGCATAAGTTCGACTATATGTAGTCATGGCAAAGGCTCATTTAATGATACTAAAACAAAATTAATATTATCAGATTTGGGTATTTTAGTAATATTATGTCAGTTTGATTTGTAAGATTCTAATGAGAAAGTACTCAAACATGTCATCTTCATAATCAATGAAAGAAAAAAATGTTAGTTTCATTTATGATTTAATTTTACCTTGCTCTTGCGTTGCTTTGATTGAAAATGACGACGTAGTTGTTAAAAGGTTAATTTCAATAAATTTCCGTTACATGTTGAGATTTCATTGTCGTTAACTGTAACGACGGACAGATTAGTGTTGCAGTTAACATCTTAGAAATATATTAATATGTTATTAGACCGGAGGAAATTGATGACGACATTGAGAAAGTCCCAAACGTCATTGTCACCCATAATACAATGAAGAGTATATGATTTCAATATTTTAGCTGTGATAATGCACTATGCATGTTAAAGCAACACTGTGTAAAGTGTGAAGATCGAACCATGCTATGTAAATGTTTATAATTTCGCAGCGACCTTTCTGTGAACTCGCCTTAATCAATTGCACTCGAACCTGTCAATCAAGATGTGGCATTGATAAAGCACGTCAATTATTACAAAATACCTTAATGACCTTTGACCTTTTGACGTATTAATTTCCGGTGTTTTCATTCCCTTAAGTGCTCCCTATATAGACTACAACCATTTCTATCGGTTTAAAGTCTGTAAAGATTTCCTACTATTGTAATTGACTGTTCGACTGTCTTTTTCCTCTTCTGTACATTTTACATGTACAGTGAAATCGCATTAGAGCAAAACAAAACGAGACAAGTATGGATATTTACCATATTGATTAATATTTCATATCCAATCAATCAGAATTTCTGATTTTAGATTATGAAGTATTAAGAAATGTTAATATTTTCGATTTCCATTTTAGATTGGAATAATCAATTGGACACCAACATAATCTAACTGGCGTTTGGTTCGATTCATATCTGTATGAAAAATATATTCTATGTATTTTATTTCTACACCAAATATCTTTTTAATGTATGTTGTTTTTGTGTCACTACGTCCTAATCTAACCGACAGCTTGTACATAAAGCGTGATCAAATCTGTACATAATGTCTACTCGTCTATAGTATTGCTGATGAATTCAATCTGTCGCCAATAGACCTGTTGCCGGTTCCAAGATGCATTGCGCGTCTCTCCATACAATGCCATGTATATTGTGTACACGCTGAGGGGTTTCCACGCGTGGTTGTCACCTGACCGTACCCTTGGTTCACCTGTAAAATCCCTCTCTGTCATTGGTAATGTTTAGTCTTTGTTCTATAAAATCACTCATAATCAAAGAGGCCAATATGTCTTTTCATAATTTCCTGATGAAAATGTTATTTCAAACGTACTAAAGACAAAGAAAGACTAAACATAACTCTCGCGCAATGCATCTTGGAACCGGAAAATCGACTATTCATACAGGAATATTTACGAGATATTGACAACTTTCGATTTAATACTGCATGATTTGCTGACAAGTTAAGGAATACGGTGCTATTATTATTATTATTATTATTGTACGGAATGGAAACAAATATCATTCCAGTACAGATTAAGAATTGTATTATTATAAACAAACTGAAAATAATAGGACCAAAATGTTTTATAAAATGCTGACAATACGTATGCATAGAGCAATGAGAGATTTTTGAATAAATAAATGTATAATGATAAAAGAATGCAAAAATGAAAAGACCAATGAATAAAATGAATGAGTAAATGAAAAATGGATAAGCCGCAAATTGGCAAATCAGTATGACCAAAATGAACTCATTTGAGTAAAAAAAAGAGATATAAATAGATGAATAAAACTTGCATGAATGAAAAAGATGAATATATAAAATAAGAATTCCATTGTACAACAATCATCCATGTCTACTGACTCTATCATTGTACAAATCTATTCAGGATCTTCTGACGTCAGAAGTATAGTAATATGGTCCGAACTACGTTGAATTGTTTGTAACCATCAACCTGTTGTTGTTGTTGTTGTTGTTGTTGTTGTTGTTGTTGTTGTTGTTGTTGATTTTGTTGTTAGATGCGAAAAGTGTCAATCATAATTTTGTGATATATAAGACACCTGTGAAATAAGGTTACGGTTATAATTGAAGATTTTTCGAATATTGGACGTGATCACCAAAGCTAACAGTGTGTAAAAAATCTTCACACCCAGGCACATCGCCTTCTGGCACAAAACATATCAACAACAAAAACAATGCGACGCTACACGTACACAGGTACATCAGCATAGTTTGTATCAAGTACCAGACTTATTGTGGCTGTCATAAACAAATGAAACACGTGTACAAATATGGTTTCCTGTTCAATTCATGGATTGCCAATCATCGACCGTCATCATCATCAGTGTAAACAGTGCACAATGCAATGCACCTCATTTGGACACATCTATCGCCTTTCGTACAGCCACTATCGTACGTAAACATGCTAACATTACAACATCGTAAAAACATCCATTTGTGATGGTTGTATACCGCAGTGAAATTGTTGGCTGTTATAAGTAAACTATTGATATATATTTTGAATGACTTTTGACAATGTGATTTTGAAAATGTCACCATTTTTCGACGTTTTAACTTGCCAGTGTTAATATTTGTAGCATATGAGCCGAGTTCTATGTATTACCCGTTACCGGCATCGTTAGTCAGTATCTTGGTATTTCTCATTTTGTTCCAATGAAAGTGTCTATAGTTTGTCAAAGAAATAGTCACATCTCTTGACAAACGTCCCGTCGTTGACAAAATGTTCCCTACCTGATCTCAACATATAAGTTACTAGTAGTAGCGACGGCAGCAGTCGCAATGCCGATTATATTCTGAAAAGTTAATGAACAGCTGACCGCTGTAGCCCCATCACTTCATAAAAATTAATGCGCGTTCATCGTAAAGTTTGAGAATATTTTAGTTTAAAAATTGTATTCATAATAGAAAAAAAAATAGTGGGTCTATGTATATAATAAATAAAAATCTCCGGATATTTCTCGTACGTGCTACGTCATCTCGGACGTATGGTTCCCCTATGTCTGTATCTCGCCTATCGGCTCGGAGGGATACGGCCGACATGAGCGGAATCATTCGTCCTCGATGACAGAGCACTCATTCGGAATACCGGGAGATTATATTTAATAATAGTATATCTTTTTCAGTATTTAAATTTGCATCAGGAACTACAACACATCATATATTGTTGACGCGATAAGAACCTTCGATCACAGACTCCTTATCGAGTAGTCCTGACACCCGACCGGAAGCAGAGCAACCACATAGTATATTTTAACAATTACTTGAATAATTTGTATGATAGATGTAATACGACACAATGTATAATAAAGTCACAATGCAACAATTAACAATACTGTCATCTTAATCTATTAGATGCCTTACAGTATCCGTTCCAGGAAAACATAAAAAACGTGAGTTATATATACATACTAAAACGTATAACAACTGTAGTTTTGTTTTGCCACCCGCAATGTAGTAATTGCTTATACAATGCCTTACTCGGATCAAAGGTTTACTGGCGAGGCGTATTCTATACTAGCTCAGCTTGCAAGGTTCATTTAGTCGTTGGCAAAGCCGATTCATACTGTCATGTTGTTATTTGCCACTTGAACGCAGTATCAACGCTGAACAAATTAAATATCTATGCATATATGCGGAAGTTGAACTTGTCCATTATCAAATGGAAACACTAATTATCAAACGTATGTACGATAGCACATTCTTCCCAATCTGAATGCGTTTCATAACAGTCCAAATATATACAATTAAAACTCAGTCTGCAAGGTACTTTACAAATTTGTTTATGACACACATATATAACTGAGTCACATTGACGGTGAAGTAAATTGCACATGCACATTTAATCTGTAAAGTTACATGGTATCTATGGTACCAAAGTATGGATATTATTGTATATCCAAATATTTCCAGAAAGTTAAACTGGAAAAATATAACAAAACCTCATGGTTATTACCATAATGATATGTATATACTTGAACTGTAGTAACTTCTTCAAAATTGCATTTACTGCTCAGAGTTTTTTAAAATGTTTTATTGATTGCTTTCCATTACTTTACGGCAACCTGATAAATATCAACGCATCTTGGAATGATTTTACTTCCTTCAATAATGAAGTAGTGTGTAGGAAAATCCTTCGCCAGCCCTCTCCCGAAAACTCTCCTGTTTATATCTGGAGTTGCTGATATAATAGAACGTGTGAGGTAGACTCCCTAATGTCGCTGGGAATCTAAAACAGGCATACGTATTTTTATGTTCAAATTTTCAAAAGGAATATTTTTAAGTGAGGAGATACCCGCCTACCTTTACTGGTTCGATGTTAATAAACCTTTAATGACTTTAATACAGAAAATGTAAACAGAATGTATCACATATTTGCTTTGACTGAGCGCAAATTACTTGTTGTATTCACATAAAAGACAATCCCTATGGTAAATCCCAACCGTCTTAAAGATGCTTACCACTTGAAATATTTTACAACAAAGCAATATAAATCAGGGCATATTATCTGCTATATAAATGTGGATGTGATCCTTCTTTAAGATTTATGGACACATACTCTATTCAATCTCTATTTACTCAGAGATCTTAAAGTTATAAATTCAAGAAGAGCAATAGAAAGCATAAACATTACAAGATAAATAACCGCTGGAAATAAGACTTCTGTAAATGATAAATTATCTGTATATCCTCTTAGATTACTATTGTGGTCTGCCATTTTCTTCATCGCAACGTTGGCAGAATGCATTTTTAATATAAAAGAAATTTTGTATTCAATTAACCAGCAAGGTAACATTTTCAAAAAGCAATTAGCCACAAAAAACTTTCAGCCTCGTATTTGAAAGTGGATAATTCAAACTTAGGTGCTTGTAAGACGGAAATAATGGACGTCAGAACGATTGCTCTTCTGAGATGCTAACCAAAACGTTTATGGTTTATGTTTAAAGAAACTGTTACAGATTATTTGTAAGCAGTGTGTTTATTTGATGTTTATCATTGGAATGACATATTTCCCATAATACACCATTCAATATGGTGGTTATACAAGTTCCCATTTCCTGTAGTGACCAAATATGTTTTTCACAATGTAGATGAAAAGTTTGTTATCATAAACGTTTAACAATAGACAGTGTCCCCCCACTGTCGTCGTTTTTTAACGTAGACTTTTCCTCATGGAACATGCTGTTGTCAAGGTCAGGAATAAGCTCGTGCTTTGCAGTTGAAAACATTCACTTTTAACCTTTTCTCACTCCAAGAAAAATAGCATCGATGACATAAGGATTTTATCTTTTATTGCGATACTGGGTTGTTCATACTAACAAATCGAATTCTAGAATGTTAGTAACAGCTAAACAATTTTCGGCTAAGCTTTGTATATCATAATTAATGTTCGTGATTAACCATGTCTTCAAGTTAGAGGAGAAATCTATAAAAAAAATACCAAGTATTAGTTGGCACTTTTCCAACTCTTCTAGTAGCGATTGTGTCGACTAATAAAGAATTTCAAAGTTTACAACTATCTTTATCTCTAAACTGATAATAATCTTACAAAATGAGGTATTGGAATATTAAAAGATAATTACTCACAATTCTTTCAAAGGCTTTATAAAGAACAAGCACAATAGATAAAGGTCGATAGTTACTTTAAACATTCCGTGCTGCCTTTTATGTATACAGGAAAAACGTTTGGTCTGATCTGGTCAGTTGACCGGACAAAAAATTAATAAGTTAGGAAAGTGGGGTTGAAATAAAAGATTTACCCTCATTAATAAGTTTAGCAGAAATATTGTTCCAACTAGTAGCTTTATGTGTATGTTTTGAAATATTCTTTTCTACACCCCACTTTGTAACGGGGTTTTGGTTTAGACAAAGAATGAGTGATTCTCTCACCTAAAAAAATCTTTGATAATATCCTTTTGTTGGGTGTGGAAAAGCTCGACCTTTTTTGTTGACTTTCACTTGTTTTGGAATACTGGAATCTTTCTGTATACTTCTACCAATAATATCATTAATAACATGCCAGGTCTCTCTCACCTTACCCACGTTAGAGTGCCATTTGTTTATTTATTTGTTGTTTATAGTTTTGAAGTTTGGATTTCCTTGGATTTTTGGAAGAATATTTCTAAATTTCTTATGGCGGTTGTGCATTTGTGCTTCGAAATTACTTTTTATTACTTTTTGTGCAACTAATTTGTTGTCTTTATCGATTTGTGGATTCCAAAGTTAAGCCAAGGTTCGTCCCCTTTGGCTACTTTTACTCAGAAATTCACATTTCAATGGAGCATGAATTGAACTTGACAGTGACCATATTCCGTACTCCAATGTACTCCATCGCTATCCGATTAAGTTCATGGAAGTATGGAATACGGTCTCTGTCAGAACTATACTCTGAAACTTATCTATCAAGTGATACAAACAATATTTACGTCTTCACAATCACAGACCTCCGACTGTCTCAACATTTAAGTCTTTTCTGGCGGTCTGTGTATTGAAATTTGAGACGTGTCTTATGTATACAGTATACTTACAGCAATATTTAATATATATGCTATAAACTTGGTAACAATTCTTAGAAATTAATTCTTGCATCTAGCAGTCACTAATTTTCCCTTCTACACGACTGTATATTGTTCAAATGAATACATCTGTAATATAACGTGTGTGTGTGTGTGTGCGAACTGGTCATTTAATTTTCTCCATATTCCATTCTGGGACTGAATTCCGGTTTCTTCAGGATCTTCTTGCAAATATCGAGGTGTCGCCGAATAACATCTACATGAATGAGAAGGGTGTAATTATTGACCAAACCTGCCATTTGTTTACTCAAGCGTAGACATTTTACCAATACTGAGTTTATATATATGTTACACCCAATCTGTGAAATTGCCCAATTCATGAAATGTGCATGTAACCTTTGCCCAGTTCATGGAAAGGTCAACCTAATACAATTGAGAGTATAGATTACGATCTAAAAGGGGCAAATTGAATTTGCGGGGCAAGATTTTTGAACTGGAGTGTTAAAAATCGATCTCTATTAAAAACACAAGCTATACACTGAATTATAATAAAATAAGAATTGTGACATGATGAGTTTCTAAATACATGATAATAAAGTTGTTTGATTCTTATTCTTTTTTGTGTGTGTGTCCTATAAAAGATGCTCATTTCATGTACTGGGCATATCTTACAATACCCACTTCATAACCTGGGCACCACGATTACCTATTTCATGAACTGGGCAAAGTTACCAACCCATTTCATGAATTGGGCAATTTCACAGATTGGGTGTAACATATATATGTATACCAAATTGAATTGCCCCACTACATCAGAAGAATCTGAATTACCAAATCGTACTCTCTACACAAATACCTCAATCTACCCCTCCCCTTGTATGCATACAAATGTACATGCAAGCGCTCACACACACACACACACACACACACACACACACACACACACACACACATACATACATACATACATACATACATACATACATACATAGTTGTGAAAATTACATCTTTAATATCCTGTTAGACCAAAAAAGGTTTTATGTTTCGATATTTCTAATTACCTTTCTTTTGATTAATTGGTCGATATTATATCGATTTTTTATCTATCAGTTGATGTTGTCACAGATGTTTTTTTTTATTTCAGTGCCTGACCTTTTTTTTCTAATGTGAAAATGATAATTGATCCAAGAGTGAGAAAGTCCATTTGTCCGTTCTTTATTGAGTAACCTTTCTGGAAAGGGGTACTTGGAAACTTACGAAAGTAATTCAGACTACAATTTACACAAATTAATGAGAGGCAGGGTGGTATTTTTTAAGGGAGGGCAATCATTTTTCTTGGAATTGTTGAGGGATAGTCAGTATTTGTGTGGAATGATATTTTTGGTCACAGATATTCCAGTGACAGGGGAACTGGTTGTGTCAGTATTACTGTACAAGGTCTTAGGAGCGGGTCAATCTTATCCAGGTTCGAACTTCTAAAAATCACCGCCCCCCCCCCCCTTCCCATGTGATTTATATCAGTCCTGGCCTCACGTAAGAAGTGATACGTTCGATTATATATCTTTAGAGTTACCTTCTTTGCTACTGCCTGCAATATTCACGAACGCTAGATTGGCACCTGCTTCTCCGCTATTTGTTATTTCGTCACCATAGCTACAGAGAAGAGAGATTTCTGGAAACTTCGCTGCCTCTTCAAAATCCAGAAGGTCTCCTGCTTTGCCAGTGGCAAATGTTATGACGTAACCATTAAGACCATGCTGACCATTCCAAACACATGGTTCTGGTTTAAAATCACTGTTTGTTAGGTTCAGCAAAGCTACCATCGGGTCACCGTTTCGAGTACAAAGGCGATAAATAGGGATGACTTGCGCAAACATTCGTGGATTCACTTCCATAATTTTAATATCTCCATTAGGTCTAACAAAGGCTTCGACGTCGATAAATTGATTGTTGAATCCCTTATCTATAGCTTTGCCAACTATGGTGTCGTATACAGCCCATAATCGAGCCTCTAGATTCTCACTGGCCTCAAATGGCAGCATAACACCCATAAATGCCGACGGGTTACTTTTCCAGTACACGTTTTCCGTTATTTGCCAATGGAGGATTTCCCTGTGAAAGATACATCCATCTACAGTGACAGTCTTGGCGCCATCGACGAACTCTTCCAGAATTAAGCTGTTGTTGGCAAATTTGGGGTATACTTCTTTATTTGCATATTTGTCGATAAATCTTGCAAGGGATTGGTTGAGACTCTGATCATTATACCACGTGATGTGGTCCTTCAGATCGTTGATTGAAGAAATTTGGCTGACTCCAAATGACCCGGTACCAGTGCATGGTTTGATGAACCCTGGAATTCCAACTTCTAGCAATGCACTTTTCACTGTTTCATCATCGACGTTGCCAGCATCTAAAATGGCGTGTTTTAGCGTCGTTTTCTCCAAATCCAAATACATACGAGTGTAGTATTTATGGAATGTTAGTAACACAGACTCCATCGACGGTCCACTAATATGTGGGAATTTTTGCGCGAGGGCGGCATGTACTAGTGCACCAATATCGGTCACACTAAGAGTATGTTGTATGCTGTTATCCACAACAACCTTCTCACACATCTCGGTGTAGTCAAGCAAGTCAAAGTGTTCACTTTCACCAGCTGTCACTTTATAAAAACAAAACCTTGCCTTCACATCGGCAGGCATGTCGTCAATTCTTGTTGCGTGATATTCGTCTCGAAGTGTAGGACATAACACCAACACATTCTGTTTAATTGGTTCCATGTTAATCAATGTATCTTGGAAGTTATTGAAAATGTAGCAATTCTGTAAAGCGAAAGATAACATGATTTTACTAAAATATCATAATCATAATTCCTACTTCAATCATTTCTAATTCATGTCGGGTACACAAATAGGGTGTACCTGACACTCACTTATGGGTCCTTCACTAATTACTAAGGGAGGGGAGGAAGCATTGGTCTGTTATGTAAAATGTGGCCCTACCCCAATTCCGTTTTCTAAAACGTGGCCCTCTTCCAAACGCCTTTCTTTTCTTTAAAGACTCCAGGGTTAAAAATGCTGTCGGTTGTGACGTCACAGAATCAATGGCAAGGACTCTATTCCTCCACTGCCACCATAATTTTAAAGGTATTAGAGTTCAAGTTGTTGCCCACTACTACTACCACCACCACCACCACCACCACCACCACCACCACCACCACCACAGTGTTTTTGTCAGTAAGCATTGCATCCTCGTGTTTGGATCTACTGGTAATTGGCATAGCTGAAGGCCAGCACTCCCAAAGACTAGGGCGCACTACAAACCTTGTGATTGGGACCTAGATCAACATCCCCACTCCTTGACATTATCACTAACATCTTACCACTCTGTTCATCCTTCACTCATGCGAGACCCACTCCTCTCCTTACACCACATGTGATTAGGGACCGGCCAGTTTCTTCGGCCTGGGGGGCGGGGCGGTGGATTTGTAGGAGGAGTCATCCTGTTTTTGAAATTGGCAGTGGGGGGGGGGGGGTCATGCTGTTTTGAAAATTGTGGATGGGGGGGGGGGGGTCATTGTGTTTTAGATTGTGATGGAAAAAAATCCTTTTCTACAATGGCATATAGCCTTGTCTGAAATGTGGTACATGTCAATATTTGTTCTTGTCCCTGTTTCTTACATGAATTCTTTAATATTACTTATTAGTTCAAACATAACTATATATATTCTTATACATGTGCCGGTATTACCTAGCTACCACACTAGTTACAGAACATGTCATGTAAATGCTTGGCTTGTTCACAATCAATGCTTCACTTGTATTGCAGTTTGGGGCAAAAGTGAACTTGAAGATTAAGTAATGGTAATTTTCGTAGATAGTTTGTAAATGAACTTAATCTAAATTGTTCTACTCGCCAGTATGAACTTGTCAGAAGGGGTTAATACACTTTCTATTTTGAACACTACATGTTATTGACACTACAAATCAACACATCTCACCAGATTCCAGTTTCTATTATACACTAGGTATGACCACCTATGTTCCCTAGCATACTGGTGACTTTATTATACATGCAATATTAATGCCCCTATACTAATGTTACTTGTCCATTTTGTGATATGGGAAACTCATTTAAAACGTACATTTACGTTATCTTTTCGAAGCTTGGAAATATTACCTCAAAAGCTATGAATAACCTAAACATTGCCTTAGTAGAAGCAAAAAACAGATCTGCCAGGGGAAAAACCCCAAGGACTCCTTCACCCCCAGAGGTCACTCATGCATTCAACCAACAATCAGATGCACCGACAACCTTTTTACTGTCATAATGGTATTAAACTTTTTGTAAATATTTTCACCCTATTCTAATTTGAGATGATATTGTCTTTTCAAGATGTGAAATGTTTGCCAAGATAGTCTAAAATTGCCTTAATCTCCAAATCTCCCCTACCAATGATACTACCATTAGACGTGCTGACCTACGTATATAATGATGCCATTAAACTTTTTCAGAACATATTTCAACCCTTAGTGTAAGTTATAAAGAGTATTTTCTGATACTTGCTGTCTTGTAAAGTATGGATTAAGTTATTGCTTGGAAGGGTCTGAATAGCCTAAATATTGGCTTTAAGAGTAAAAATCCTCCAGGGCTTCTGGAGGGAGACTCACTCGGACCCCCCACATGAGGTGGACATATCCTAGTCTCAAGCTCTTCCCCTCTTACTGTCAAGATGCTATCAAAGTATATTTCAAAAGTATTTCAACCCTATGTAGTTGCTTTTTACATATTGGTGCTGTCTTGTAAAGCTTAATTATTGTCTGAAAGGGTCTGAATAGTCTCAAAATTTACTTTTCAGAGTAAAACACCTCCAGGGTTTCTAGGGGGAGACCCCCTAGGAGCCCCCTCCCCCACATGAGGCGTACACATCCCAGTCTCAAGCTCGTCCCCCTATCTCTTACTCTCAAGATGCTATCAAACTATATTTCACAAATATTTCAACCTTATGTAGTTGCTTTTTACATATTGGTGCTGTCTTTTAAAACTTGGAAATTATTTTCTGAAAATGTCTGATGAATAGTCTCAAAATGGACTTTTCAGAGTAAAAATCCTCCAGGGCTTCTAGGGGAGACCCCCAAGGACCCCCCATAAGAGATTTACATATTCCCTTCTCAAGCTTTCCTCCTACCTTTCACTGTCAAGACGATATTAAACTCCTTTTGGAATATATTTACCCTGTGTAGTCAATAATTATAATCATGATAGTGCTAACCCAGGATCTTATTAAGTAGATGCAAAACAGTCAAGCAGTCCACACTGAGTCACGATCAAAAAATACCTGTCACGCGAATATTATATATGGGGATGGGGGGGGGGGGTCCTCATGTTTTAGAATTAAGTGATAGCCTGATTTTGGTTTTAGAGATAGGGGGGTCAGTGACTTTTTGTCGGCCCTATTTAAGAATCCATCGCCCCCAAGCTGGAGAAACTGACCGGTCCCTTAACTGCATGGTTGACTGCAGCGATTTGACTGATATGTCCTGATATTGCAGTATATTGATGGCGGTGGTGGGATCTGTGGAATATCATGTGAAACTGCGGACAGCGGTAGGGTGTCAAAATCACAAAATAATGCAAAGTTAGATAATACAATGAATCAACACAAAATGTGACCCTTCCATTATTCCAATTTCTAAAATGCATGGTCCTCCACCGAGAGCTGATTTGAAAATGTGACACCCCAGTTCCCTAGGCCCTCCCCCTTGTAATTACTTAACACTTAACAGATATCAAATTACCATATACAGACTAACAAAAAAGGTTAATCAGCTTGGTAGATCAAATTTTAATTGGATTATGGAGGTTACAACTTATCAGGCCCAATAAAAGAAATTGTGTGATTCCGATTACATTCAATCTTGCAACAAATTGGGTAGTTAGATTTTATGAGTGTCTAGTTCAGGTACGTAGTTATGTTTTCCGTTGCGTTATGGTTCTGTGTGATATTGGTTTCTGCCTATCAAATGTACAGCCATTACAGATTGGAAGAACAGTTTTATATTGTCTTTTTAAAGGTGATTCAAAATGCTCACATTCACTATTGCTATTTTGCTAGATGACATGTTTGTGAAATGTATACTGGTTTTAAAACTTTAAAAAAGCGTCTGCAAACACCTTAAAATGACCTTTTTTCAGTCAGTTCCCTTCGGATTTACTTCGAGAGTTTTCGTGTATTTCCGGGCCCACCTAGACCACGCGATGTTGTGACGTCATAGAGGGCCATCGTCAGCACGTAGGCTATGACGAGCGTAGCCTCAACAGGTGTATAAAACTCAACAGCGTTGTGAAAAAATACATTGCTGGTGGTTGTAATAGACATCAGTAAACAAAACCTACAGTCTACATGTCTTATTAACCAACATTTACCGACGGATATTTACTCACACTTTCTGACTAATTGTCAGTGTCTGTGGGTATAAATGCTAAAATATTATGTCCCCACATTATGGCAAAATAAATCAAAACGGCTAGATTAGATATATATAAACTTCAAGAAGGCGTATCAGGACATGCAGTGCCACAATATATTTGTTGGTCACATAATACACTAATTGATTCGATTTGCTCCAAGCATATGGAATCACGCTCCGAGTTGTTGCATGTAAATGGAACTGTGGCCGACCTAATTTTGTTGTCCATATATAAAATGAGAGTGACCTGTAAATGGACTATGAGAGCACACTCGGGTTGAATTTATCCACATGATATACATGCCGCCGTCATAAGGTTTCGAATATGGTTGACGGTTTAGGATCATCGAAAATGTAAATTTACCACTATAACAATATACATTTCGACACTGGCACAGAAGATGCCCATACCTACTGTGTATAACATATCTGGAATCTGAGGATCATGATAATGATAATAATAATAACCTATAGCGGCACAACGGCCCTTTATACTTCGTAACTCCCAGGGGAGCATACAATCATGAATGGTGAATATTGATATGGTGATTTGCAATGTCATTAACATGCATAACCGCGTATATTACGCATTTTTATGGCGCATCGATTTAGTAAACGTAGCTATGTACATGTATATTGAAAATAACAATGTTAGCGGAATCCTACCCCATAAACGACTTGCAAAGTCTTCTGTCATTCTATTATATCAGTTAATACCTGGTAGGACGATGTCCGCCATTTCGCAAGGTCATTCGTGTGAACCAATACAATAGAAAACTCAGTATTGAAAGGTTGAGATCAGAGGAAATAAACATCGATCAAACCACACAGGTCATTGAAAGAGTACTGAGTAAGAGGTCGCGACAAGAGTTCAGTTGAGGTTAAATTCTCCACATTCATTCACGCAATATTAGGTCATTCACGATTCACGCACAAGTTCACTTTCGAAGAAGAATAACGCAATATATCACCATTCACGCTTTTAAAAAAAGACCATTCACGCGTAAGGTATAAACTCCCCAAGATTACCCCAGTGATAATTATCGTTGTATATATATATATATATATATATATATATATATATATATATATATATATATATATATATATATATATATATATATATATATATATATATATATATATATATATAACGCAACATAATAAACCTGTGTTCTATTTCGGAATTAAATGGCTGAGAAGCGTGTCTGTCTATCGTATAGTAGGTATATATGAATTTCGTAGATGCCTTTGTCCAAAATACATGTAAAACATTTTCTCCGACCATGGAGTAGCATTCTTAATCTGTGACATCAAGTGACCACGTGATATAATACCTATTGAAAATCTCAAATAAAATATAGATATTTAGGCAAAATCTCCCTTGTCTTTTTCTAAATACCTTGGCATAATATCACCCAATTGCGATTTTTCAAAAATCGAACATGAATGTACGCAAGACCATTCAATTTTCGAAAAGGTTAACCCTTCTCAGCCCTTCACTTCGTGGCCATCCATTTCACGTTACGCTATCTCTCAACTGGCCACTTAATGTCACCAATTACGTCTCTTCTACGTTAGTGCCTCAACCATATGTAGGAATTTGAAGTAGTTAATTAGGCCGACCCCCAAAATGTAGTACTATACCATTACTAAACTTCCAGTCGGTTTTCAAAGGGTTTGGCGAGTTAATTCAGAAATATTATTTTCTCGCAAACATCGACGAACTTACTTTTCACAATGTAAATGTAAAATTACATAACAATACAAAGGACACAGTGTCAAAAGGTTACAGCTGATGTTTGGTGACCTAAATCATTACGCAGTGGTGTTTGTCCTTTTCTGAATTATTACGTTTGATCTCAGACCACTAACTTATTTTTAGTGGTCTTAGGTTTGGTGTACATAACAGAACCCCACGGCCTCGCAATGGACGCATAGTAGCCTGGCATACCGAAGTGAACTTCTGTATGCCCTACCCACAGGGGGCAGCGAGCATGTAACTGATTGATCGATCGATCGATCGGTTGATTTATTGATTGATTGATTTATTATTTGGTTGAATGACTGATCGATTGAATAATAAATTTTTGTGGTGCAATATAACTTATTTTGTGTGTGATATTGATCAATTCGCTCATTGATCTAGGCCAATCACTGCAGAAGGATTTATGAAAACTATATATGTTCTAATATACACTTATTGCCGCGTTACGAGGGCATTGGTAAACGTTTATTACCTCAAGGGCTATTGGCAGCTACAACTATTTCCCAAGGCTGAAAGCCACGACGTGTGTTATGATGTCTTCTACACATCACATTCCCAGGCACATATTCTTTCCAGAGTCATGCTGAAGTAAATCACCAGTAGGACTCCTGTGTTACTTTAATAGTAACCTAAGTAAATCACCAGTAGGACTCCTGTGTTACTGTAATAGTAACCTAAGTAAATCACCAGTAGGACTCCTGTGTTACTTTAATAGTAACCTAAGTAAATCACCAGTAGGACTCCTGTGTTACTTTAATAGTAACCTAAGTAAATCACCAGTAGGACTCCTGTGTTACTTTAATAGTAACCTAAGTAAATCACCAGTAGGACTCCTGTGTTACTGTTATAGTAACCTAAGTAAATCACCAGTAGGACTCCTGTGTTACTTTAATAGTAACCTAAGTAAATCACCAGTAGGACTCCTGTGTTACTTTAATAGTAACCTAAGTAAATCACCAGTAGAACTCCTGTGTTACTTTAATAGTAACCTAAGTAAATCACCAGTAGGACTCCTGTGTTACTTTAATAGTAACCTAAGTAAATCACCAGTAGGACTCCTGTGTTACTTTAATAGTAACCTAAGTAAATCACCAGTAGAACTCCTGTGTTACTTTAATAGTAACCTAAGTAAATCACCAGTAGGACTCCTGTGTTACTTTAATAGTAACCTAAGTAAATCACCAGTAGGACTCCTGTGTTACTTTAATAGTAACCTAAGTAAATCACCAGTAGGACTCCTGTGTTACTTTAATAGTAACCTAAGTAAATCACCAGTAGGACTCCTGTGTTACTGTAATAGTAATAGTAACCTAAGTAAATCACCAGTAGGACTCCTGTGTTACTGTAATAGTAACCTAAGTAAATCACCAGTAGGACTCCTGTGTTACTTTAATAGTAACCTAAGTAAATCACCAGTAGGACTCCTGTGTTACTGTAATAGTAATAGTAACCTAAGTAAATCACCAGTAGGACTCCTGTGTTACTGTAATAGTAATAGTAACCTAAGTAAATCACCAGTAGGACTCCTGTGTTACTTTAATAGTAACCTAAGTAAATCACCAGTAGGACTCCTGTGTTACTTTAATAGTAACCTAAGTAAATCACCAGTAGGACTCCTGTGTTACTTTAATAGTAACCTAAGTAAATCACCAGTAGGACTCCTGTTTTACTGTAATAGTAACCTAAGTAAATCACCAGTAGGACTCCTGTGTTACTGTAATAGTAACCTAAGTAAATCACCAGTAGGACTCCTGTGTTACTTTAATAGTAACCTAAGTAAATCACCAGTAGGACTCCTGTGTTACTTTAATAGTAACTTAGGGAAAACACAAACTTGCTAAAGTTGGCATGCGGGGGAAGTTGCTCAAAACTTTATACTCGATGTACGGTAAAGTCTCTGCCTGTGTTAAAACCCCCAAAGGGTTAACCGATACCTTCACGTGCAGTTCTGGTCTACAGCAAGGATCTGTAATTTCACCCCTTCTGTTTTGTTTTTTATTAATGACATAGGTAAAAGCTTGTCAACAAACGTATACTCTGGAATACATATTGGTCTTTTACAGTTGTTTTATTTACTTTTTGCTGACGATTTGTGTCTTCTCAGCTCTAGTGTAATTGGACTTCAACGATTATTGAACAAACTCTCTGAATATTGTCAACTTTGGAAATTAACTGTCAATCTCTCTAAAACTAAGATAATTGTTTTTAGACGTGGAGGGATTTTGAAAAGATACGAGCGTTGGGTTTATAATGGTAGAAACGTTGAAGTTGTCTCTTTTTACAATTACCTTGGTGTCGTGTTTTCTTCTTTTGGTGCATGGTTCCTTGCACAGCAAACGATTGCAAATCAAGCTTCCAAATGTATTTTTGCTTTAAAGAAACATCTCAGTCGTTATAGAAATCTTCCAGTTGATGTTTTATTTACATTATTTGACAAGAAAATTTTACCAATCCTAACATATGGAAGTGAAATATGGGGATTCCACAGTGCACCAGACATTGAAAAAGTACACCACAGTTATTGTAGATTTGTTTTAAAAGTTAATAGTCATACTTCAAATCTAGGAGTTAGAGGAGAAACAGGTCGTCACTTGCTGAAAATTACATTGTATTCTCGAATCTTAAAGTATTGGTTACACATTTTAAGCATGGACCATAGCAGGCATGTCTATCATTGTTATCAATTTCAATACGGTAAAACACACAATGACCAACCTTGTTGGGCAACATCTGTGAAACACCTTTTGTATAGCTATGGCTTTGGTGAAGTTTGGGTTAATCAAGGTGCAGGCGATGAGGTGACATTTCTTAAGGTATTTCAACAAAGATGTAAGGACATCGATGCCCAGGATTGGTTATCAAACATAAGAGAATGTCCTAAACTCCAAACGTATCTGACTTTTAAGCCATCATTTAATATGGAGTGTTACCTTTTACAACTGGATGAACCTCACCTCCGGGGTATTTTGTCTAGATTCCGTTTGTCGGCCCATAACCTTCACATTGAAATTGGTAGAAGAGTTAAGATCTTAAGAGAGAGACGTTTTTGTACCTTTTGCAAGACATCAGTTGAGGATGAGTATCATTTTTTACTTTGCTGTCCTTTATATTCAGAAATCAGACGCAAGTTTATTCCTCTGTATTATCGTAACCAGCCTCATTTTGACAAGTTTGTAAGACTCATGAATACTGACAATATCCCAACTGCGAAAAATGTTGCATGCTTTCTATATGCAGCATTCAAAATGCGGGATAATTTCAACGAGTAATGTATCAGCCATACAAAATTTCCTTTTGACTTTTGACTGATTTGGGGTTTATTATTATTGTATTGCTTGTGAACCTCAAGTGTCCGTTTATGTAACTTTATATTTTGTGTACCATAGGCCAGTGGCCAAAGTACTGAATAAACTTATTATTATTATTATTAGGGAAAACACAAGATGTATTTTGCCCTTTGTATGCAAATTGAAGTGAGTATTAGTCACTAGTCCATACCGTGTGACATGGTGTACGCCAGTCACTGAAGGCTGTATGAAAACAGTGTGTTATAGAATGTTTATGTTGTACGCAATTTGCCAGAGTGTTTATTAATTAATTTGCCCATGAAGGAGGGATCTTTACAACAGTTAGATAATGTTGATAATACAATGAAGAAATAAATCGGATGTAATATATTAATGAAACATTTGTGCATGATTAATTATTGTGATATTGATGGTAATACTCCATTATGTGATTTAAAATAACTCATGTAACAGTAAACAATAGTAAGCATTCTACAAGAACTACTTTACATATTTGATGTTACAGTAGTGTACTAGATTCCAATTTATATTACATTGTGAACATCTTACCTTTCACGTGTAGCAAGATAGTGACGGTATTCTGTACATCTTAAGGTATGGCAAGCCAATGCCTGCAGTAATCTAGATCATGTTTCTTTCTATTTGCAAGTTCATTGAATGGAAACGGTTCAGAATTGATAAGCCATGGATGCGCCACATAAAGTATTAGTTTTCACATTTCTGATGGCATATCCAGGGTAAACTTTTTGAATGAGGGATGAGGATATATGACACCTTGGTAAATGTCTGCATCAGTGCCTATCGCAAATGTAAGTCTCCCATTATAAAGGACCCTTTGTCTGTATGTTTCTATTACAGTGACAAAAGGTTATAAACGTAAAAGCAAATGCGATGGATTTTTTCAATGCAGTCAATTTCGAGAGTTGACATTTTTTCCATTGGTAAAACGTTTGTTACAATAATGCCGAGACTAACAACATAATGGTGTTAAGAACATTATTTTAGGAAGACTGTCACGACATTTTGGAAATATTATCTCTGTGTATCGCCGGTTTCAAAACTCACCACTGCGAATTTCCTTGTTTTTTGGTTGTTTTCGGCGATTATTTTGTCAAAAGCGGATTTTGGTGGATTCCCAGCATTATATGTTCACATTCTCCATTATAGCTCTATAAAGACCTCTTTCTTTTGAAAACTTATCATTGAAAAAAAAGTTGATCCGCCTATATGATATACTACGTTACACATCCAAGATACCTCCATCTAATGACAATATGATGACAATATATCTGTGTATATTTTACAGATTGATGGTTTAAAGTTTAAACAGGCGCAGACTAAATCCACACGTTTGTATTTCTTTCAATGAGAACAGTGTGGCATATAATGTTTTCCTCAGGAGGCATATAATTCTGACGTCAGAAAAAACAGTTGCATCATGTCTGTATGTTTAGTCCTTTGGAAGATGGTTTTCACGTAACTATAGTTACATACATTATAAGGACAATACTCAGTAACAACTGTAGATGTAGGAATAGACAATACTATAGTAACAACTGTAGATGTAGGAATATACAATACTATAGTAACAACTGTAGATGTAGGAATAGATTGACCTTCCTATATGAGTAAATTGTCATGTGTGAATAATTTACTCCTAACTATATCTATCAAGTTGCAGCTAATCCGTTACTTTTATTATACATTACAGCAGTTCTATTAAAGCTCATTTTGGAATGTATTACTCCTCAGACTTTCAACAACTTCTACATGTATAAGAAATGTTGCTGTGTGTATCTGTACTTGAAAAACAAGAAAAGGGTCATTGTTAAACGTTTTTCGAAAACAAGAATCGGATGGTCAAATAAGGATCATTGTTAACTGCGGATACAGTTATGTGGGTATACGTTAATTAGCTATGATCTAAAAGGCTTTGTTTAGGTAAAACAAATGCTGTCTATACGCAAATAAAGATTTGCTTATCGCAAGCTAAGCTTCATATCATACTGCTGATCGGTCGTGGAATACAGCTTACCTAGACTATGTATTAAGAAGACGCTGATCCGTTAAACTAGAAGTATATATATATATTAACATTTTGATCATTAAAATATCTCTATTGACCCCTTAGCAAGGCCCAACGACTCATGCTACGATGATTCACCCATTTAGTGTGACTTATATATAGTGCTGTGGGTCATTCCAGGGAAAATCCGCACCCATTCTTTATGGAAATTTACGAAGTTACAGTATCTCTGATCAATACTATATAAGATGGTTAGATCTTCAACTGTATATTCTCACGACATAGTACAGTCCTTTTAAGTGTATAATGTCGATATGACCTCTAGCATGCATGTGTAGTTGAAGCATACGTTACAATTCCATCCAATTATCGTACTGATCTAGTATAATCCCAAATGGAACCCGTGAGTTGTGTCAATATTCAAAGGCATAATCAAATATGCATCACATCAAGTATATATGCATCTTTAATGTGTTTTTTTTTGAAATTGAGTATTATTCTCCGTTGATTACTGCGATTAGAACTGTTAATAAGTTACGTTGAATTGGTTGAATGTCTGCATTTTTGTAAGAATAAATCAACTCTCATACCGAGCTAAGAAGGTAAATCAAAGTACTTGTAATATATGTATTGAACACAGCAGTGCATTACCGTCTTTGCTATCATATCATGCATATTGTATATACACATGGAGTTCATATTCAAGCATTTTTACAAACATTCGACAAAAATGATTTGAATATCGTGAACTGAGACTGAGAAATGGTTAATGTATTCGATAACGTTTTCTTGCTGTGTCTATTTGTATAATATCACCACATTCATCAAGTATAGTAATAAAGTTAAAGCAATTTATTTGACTTCAAATCATCGAGGTGAAAATATGACCAAAGTGTATTACCTATATATCCATAATCTATCTTTGATATATAATGCAAATTTAAATAAAAAAGCTGCATAGTAAAATCAATACCATATAATCCGGCGATCCTATCTAGCTGGAAATGTCAAAGTTGCCCATACACGATGTTGCTTTATAACGATAATGAGTACAAGGCTCTAGGTAGGAGGAAGTAGTTTTATGTAATTTGTTCTTCTGTACGGACCATTATTTTATCTTATCTACGCATCGCAATTGCGTTATCACGAAATGTTTACTACATAAGTGTAGCATGGTATCCTGACATTTTAGGAAACCCCAACGGTATAGTTTATTCTTCAAGGACATGCATTTTAGTACTTTCAGAAAATTTTTCTCCCTCAAGAGAGAATCGCATTTGGCGTTTTCCGACTATATAATGTTATAGTAGTTGCGTTTTCCATCCTAAGATTTGTGTCAATTAATATATTGAATACAACAGACGGAGTGATGTGCAATATTCGAAGAGCTACGAGAATATATAAATTGATATGCACGTATTTTCTAATTGTCCATAGTATGTGCTTATAACAAACAAACAAAAAGCAAATTCGAATTGATATTTGGTGTCTGAAAGAACATCAAAATCACAAGACATTCAAACGGTATGTTGTATAAGAGAGGATGTTGGCGGTATTATTCCGAGGTGAGTGTCGCGTTTGATGTCCAAATTTGCATTTGCGTAATGCTCGTGGGTGCATTCCTACATCGATATACTCTCAGCAAGACAGTCTTGTCTAATTAGGCGTACATTCCTATAAAGTGTGTACGAATATTTATAACATTGTAGATTCTGAAATCGTCGCCATGGGATTACATGTCTAACTGTTTACAATGAACGTTGAACAGGGATCAATATTGCAAGTAGCAATGTTTGAGATGCTGGCAGTAATGACGATTCCAAATACTCAATATCTATTCTTTACTAAATTATTGTCTAACTGGTACCATTAAGAATGACACATAGTCACCAGGTGTGGTAACATGATTTCAAGCATCTAAGAAGACACTTCACCAAATTGTGATAAAATAATTTCTAGGACCCAGTAGAATTCGACACAAATGAATCAAATTGATTTTCTTTACTGTATATCGACATGATTATCAATCAAAATTAAATTAAACTGAACTGTCTTCTTTCAGGAAATACAACCCTCGACAAGTAAATATAACAATGCCAAACAAATTTATAATTTAAATATTTTCAAGAGACCAGATGAAGGCATATTACAAACGCAAGCGATAATTATATTGCCCTGTAGCATGTCACGTTCCATGTGGACTGTTGGTTACAAGTTGTTTCAGCAAAACGCTGTAATTTATGACATATACGTTTCCGTGTAATTCATGTTATCAATATTAAAAACCATAGAAAACAGTATGGAAGTGTGAATGCAACCGAGCGTGTCAAATCTCTCTCCTTTACGGTGTTTTAATGCATTCGTCTCAATACGTGACTTGATTACAATGTTTCAAATGAAAGAATCGTGCTAGGAAAATGATTATTACTTTTCATAATTTATATATTTATTTCTAAATTGTAATGCCCAGTTATTAATTTCAACTGGATTGATCCTCAGAATATCTCTACTCATAAGGACCAAATTACATGAGATCAATACAAGAATTATAATTTTAATGGTCAGATATTTTAACAAGGATATTTTCTTTCTAATTGATAAATTTTGAATTTTGTAAAGTTGATGCGTCTTTCTCTCAAATAAAACACTATTTGATGAAACGACACTGACAACATATTTCTTTTCATCGTAAAGACACTCGATACATACACAATGCATTGATAATGATCAGTATTATAGCTGTATTTACTGGGCGTACCACGCAATTTTGACGTTGATGGTGACCATACTGTTAGTGGGCGTGTAAGCGATGTCTTTCTAATGACAGTATCACTTATCTTTAAACGTCACAGAAATGTAAAGATGTATGCATTCATCTGACAAACACTGGAACTATGCAGTTTTTAGAAGACCATGAAAATCCATTTCATGTATTTAATTATCCATTTTACATGCTAGGCTAAATTTCGTGATCAAATCAAGAACAAGAAACCTTCTAACACATTCCTAACATTTCAATTAAATTTCACGACTATTCTGGGTTAAGTGATATCGACGTGTCTACCGACGTCACCAGTATCTAGTCCTTGTATCTATGCTTATCATGACGCCCTACGAGTTCCCTTAATTTGTAGAATAGTTTTTAAATAGCGTCAACACGCACTTCAAGTTAATTAGTACTAGTTTATATATATATATATATATATATATATATATATATATATATATATATATATATATATATATATATATATATATATATCTGTGTGTACTTAATTCGAAATAATAGAAATGTTATAAGTCGTTACTCGGAGTTTCACACTTCCTCAGCGACCACCAGGCGACTTATAACAGCCTTATTCTTTTGAATTAAGTCTATAATGTTCTGTTATTGCCAAGCACTGTTCTCTCTACGATGACACTTATAATTATATACAGCTTTCGTGTGTTAGTAATACCTTGAAGAAGGTGTACTAGTCGAAACGAAACGTTGCTTGGGATTGGAAATAAGTGACTAGACGAACAGGTAGTGTACATAGTCAGCCTTATGACAAAAGGCAGGTACTGACATAGAAAGGTAATCAGTTATATTTATTTATTTATTTATTTATTTATTTATTTAGTTAATTATTTATTTATTTATTTATTTAGTTATTTATTAAGCCTTCACAGGAAGAGAAACCAACAATGGGAAAAAAGAAATCCTGATACATTACAATCATACAATACAATACAATACAATACAATACAATACAATACAATACAATACAATACAATGTTAAATGGCATCAACAACATGCTAAGAATTTGACAGCTCTGTGGATCCTTCGCATATAAACAGCATGCACGTGAATTATTACTAAAAATTTATTTCATCAGTGTAAGGGAATTGATTTCCACTGACGTTTCAATTTTTATCGCATTAATTGCATTCAGAAAAGGGGTGCTTCTACAATATTTATGAATGCCAAATGCAGCCTTAAGTAGTTTTGCCTGCATTTTTCAGCCTCGTTCAAAGATGATTTAGATACATGTACAAAGTTAATGTCATATGCCAATACTGGTCTAATAGCAGCATTCAACGTGTAAGCTAACATATTACTATCATAAGAACAATTATTAAATCCAGCACCATGATATCCATAAAATACCTGCCTGCACGAATTTATTCTCTTCTTAATGTGTTTGTTTGGATTAGAACAGGAAAGCGTAACCCCTAAATAATTCACGCTGTCACACTGATCAAGTCTTACACCATCCAGTAACCAATATGGATGAGGACTAAGTGTACAACGACCGAAGATGACACATTCTGTTTTTTGAGGATTAAATCATAAACCATGATTAGTGATATATTTCTGTGCAATGTCAATCATATTTTGAAGTCCAGTAACTGACAAACTGGCAAGCATTAAATCATCAGCATAACAGTAAACATTAAAAGACATATTGTTATTGTTGATACCACCAACACATGCAGATAATTCATTAACTAAACCTTAATAACACATATTAAAAAGGAAAGGGGAAAATAACCCCCCTTGACGGGTACCCACACGCACCGTAACTGGTTTGCTCAAAGCTTTACAAAACAAAATATCATGAGGTACAGCATCAAATGCTCCTTCTGCATCAAGACAACAGGTGTAAACAGATGACCCTCGTTTGGTACAATAAGAAATAACATAATTTGCAAGTGCAGTAGCTGTTACTCTGCCCGGAATAAAGCCGAACTGTAAATGAATATACAGTGATGTTTTAATATTGCTGAAAAAATAAAATAAGAATTTCAAATTATCAGATACAAATGTAAAGCTGTCATTACTGTAACAGTGATATATTTGTGTAAAACAAAGCTTATACCCAAGCCATGCTTCAATATCACGTTATATGAGAAAGTCATTCCACCGATGTTACGACATTGCCAGTTAACAGAGCCCGACAGACAGTGAGTTTGTTGTGTGAAAGAATTTTTATCGCCCGAGGCGGGTGACTCAAATGTGTCGGTTACTGTCATGTCTGATTTTGATTGATAGAGCTTTTCTTACTGAGATAATATTGAAGCTTATGTTTACGTTCTCTATAAGGCAGTAATAATACCCCAGTCAAGGCTCAAAGATTTGGGCAATTAAGCTTTAAAATACACATTTGTGATGATATACCAAATATTTACATTTCATATAAACCATAACAGCATTACTTCGCCGACTATGTATATGAGGAAACTATTACACTCGCCGAAGGCGATTTCGAAAAAAGTAAAATGTACTCTTACGTTGCTGTAAACCAGGGGTGAGTCGATTTACGTTGCTGTAAACCAGGGATGAGTCGACTTACGTTGCTGTAAACCAGGGATGAGTTGACTTACGTTGCTGTAAACCAGGGATGGGTCGACTTACGTTGCTGTAAACCAGGGATGGGTCGACTTACGTTGCTGTAAACCAGGGGTGAGTCGACTTACGTTGCTGTAAACCAGGGGTGAGTCGACTTACGTTGCTGTAAACCAGGGATGAGTCGACTTACGTTGCTGTAAACCAGGGATGAGTTGCAATTGACTTACGATGCTGTAAACAGTTTTTGAAGTAATTTCGCTGACTACTGATATCAAAGAAATGCAATGTTATTCACATGATAACATAATTATGTTTGGATATATACAAATAAAATGACATATATAATAATGTAATAGTTCTAGTGAGGCCTTTTGTATAATAATGTTATTGTTCTAGTGAGTCTTTTGCATAATAATGTTATTGTTCTAGTGAGGCCTTTTGCATAATAATGTTATTGTTCTAGTGAGGCCTTTTGTATAATAATGTTATAGTCCTAGTGAGGCCTTTTGCATAATAATGTTATAGTTCTAGTGAGGCCTTTTGTATAATAATGTTATAGTTCTAGTAAGGCCTTTTGTATAATAATGTTATAGTTCTAGTGAGGCCTTTTGTATAATAATGTTATAGTTCTAGTGAGGTCTTTTGTATAATAATGTTATAGTTCTAGTGAGGTCTTTTGTATAATAATGTTATAGTTCTAGTGAGGTCTTTTGTATAATAATGTTATAGTTCTAGTGAGGTCTTTTGCATAATAATGTTATAGTTCTAGTGAGGCCTTTTGTATAATAATGTTATAGTTCTAGTGAGGCCTTTTGTATAATAATGTTATAGTTCTAGTGAGGCCTTTTGTATAATAATGTTATAGTTCTAGTGAGGCCTTTTGTATAATAATGTTATAGTCCTAGTGAGGCCTTTTGCATAATAATGTTATAGTTCTAGTGAGGCCTTTTGTATAATAATGTTATAGTTCTAGTGAGGCCTTTTGTATAATAATGTTATAGTTCTAGTGAGGCCTTTTGTATAATAATGTTATAGTTCTAGTGAGGCCTTTTGTATAATAATGTTATAGTTCTAGTGAGGCCTTTTGTATAATAATGTTATAGTCCTAGTGAGGCCTTTTGTATAATAATGTTATAGTTCTAGTGAGGTCTTTTGTATAATAATGTTATAGTTCTAGTGAGGCCTTTTGCATAATAATGTTATTGTTCTAGTGAGGCCTTTTGAATAATAATGTTATTGTTCTAGTGAGTCTTTTGTATAATAATGTTATAGTTCTAGTGAGGCCTTTTGTATAATAATGTTATTGTTCTAGTGAGGACTTTTGTATAATAATGTTATTGTTCTAGTGAGGACTTTTGCATAATAATGTTATAGTTCTAGTGAGGCCTTTTGTATAATAATGTTATAGTTCTAGTGAGGCCTTTTGCATAATAATGTTATAGTTCTAGTGAAGCCTTTTGCATAATAATAATGTTATAGTTCTAGTGAGGACTTTTGCATAATAATGTTATAGTTCTAGTGAGGACTTTTGCATAATAATGTTATTGTTCTAGTGAGGACTTTTGCATAATAATGTTATAGTTCTAGTGAGGCCTTTTGTATAATAATGTTATAGTTCTAGTGAGTCTTTTGCATAATAATGTTATTGTTCTAGTGGGGCCTTTTGCATAATAATGTTATTGTTCTAGTGAGGCCTTTTGTATAATAATGTTATGTTTCTAGTGAGGCCTTTTGCATAATAATGTTATAGTTCTAGTGAGGTCTTTTGTATAATAATGTTATAGTTCTAGTGAGGCCTTTTGCATAATAATAATGTTATAGTTCTAGTAAGGCCTTTTGCATAATAATAATGTTATAGTTCTAGTGAGTCTTTTGCATAATAATGTTATAGTTCTAGTGAGGCCTTTTGTATAATAATGTTATAGTTCTAGTGAGTCTTTTGCATAATAATGTTATAGTTCTAGTGAGGCCTTTTGTATAATAATGTTATAGTTCTAGTGAGGTCTTTTGCATAATAATGTTATAGTTCTAGTGAGGCCTTTTGCATAATAATGTTATAGTTCTAGTGAGGCCTTTTGTATAATAATGTTATAGTTCTAGTGAGGCCTTTTGTATAATAATGTTATAGTTCTAGTGAGGTCTTTTGCATAATAATGTTATAGTTCTAGTGAGGCCTTTTGTATAATAATGTTATAGTTCTAGTGAGTCTTTTGCATAATAATGTTATAGTTCTAGTGAGGTCTTTTGCATAATAATGTTATAGTTCTAGTGAGGTCTTTTGCATAATAATGTTATAGTTCTAGTGAGGTCTTTTGTATAATAATGTTAT
The DNA here is from genome assembly GCF_964340395.1 of Glandiceps talaboti. Taxonomy (NCBI): domain Eukaryota; kingdom Metazoa; phylum Hemichordata; class Enteropneusta; family Spengelidae; genus Glandiceps; species Glandiceps talaboti. The sequence continues at coordinate 21,456,989 of NC_135564.1, read as the reverse complement.
AGTTCTAGTGAGGCCTTTTGTATAATAATGTTATTGTTCTAGTGAGGTCTTTTGTATAATAATGTTATAGTTCTAGTGAGGCCTTTTGTATAATAATGTTATTGTTCTAGTGAGGCCTTTTGTATAATAATGTTATTGTTCTAGTGAGGCCTTTTGCATAATAATGTTATTGTTTTAGTGAGGCCTTTTGTATAATAATGTTATAGTTCTAGTGAGGCCTTTTGAATAATAATATTATTCACTAGTAATTGTCAGGACCACAGTGTTATTTTTACGAACCACCTTTCTTATAGACCATCAGGTAATCATAATATATACATGACTTATACAAGAAACAGAACATTTGCAACGTCTATGAGTCTTTGTGTGTCTATATATGCAGGGATAGATAATAATTCCTAGATTAATTAATTGACTTCCTACGAGATATTCCAAAATCAATATGACCAATAAATACTATATCTGTAAAATGATCAATAAACATGATATATCTGTTATATGATCAGTGAATACGATATATCTGTAATTGTCTGTATATAATGTAATGTATATAAATATGTATATGATAATAGGGGTAAGACACTTGAATGGAGTTTTGTGGTATATATTGATTTCTAACTACAAATATGGCCACCATTTCTGTCAAATTTGCAAAGTGAAGTGCATATATCCCACATGCTTTGTCACCTCTTTCAAAGGTTTGAAAGTGATAGGATATTGCATGTCTGAGAAATGGATGAAAAGAGCCATTGTAATATCCTCCTTTGGTGGACTAGGAATACAATGTAAACAAAGAAGTTTAATTTATTTTACTTTTGTTTGAAGATTGGCTCCCCTTACATTGAGGTAACAATTGGAAACTGTGAGCATAGCTTGTAACTACTTGATGTACGTAGGGTAACTACCTTTCACCATATGACACTATAGAGACGTTAATACTTCGAAGCAGCTCTAGATCTGTATCAAAGTTAAAGTATAGATGTTGATACTATGGTAAAACAGCTCTGTATCAAAGCTATTTCATAGATGTTGATACTACAGTAAAGCAGCTCTGTATCAAAGCTATTTCATAGATGTTGATACTACAGTAAAGCACCTCTATATCAAAGCTATTTTATAGATGGTGATACTACAGTAAAGCAGCTCTGTATCAAAGCTATTTTATAGATGGTAATACTATAGTAAAGCAGTTCTGTATCAAAGCTATTTTATAGATGGTAATACTATAGTAAAGCAGTTCTGTATCAAAGCTATTTTATAGATGGCAATACTATAGTAAAGCAGTTCTGTATCAAAGCTATTTTATAGATGGCAATACTACAGTAAAACAGCTCTGTATCAAAACTATTTTGTAGATGGTGATGCTATAGTAAAGCAGCTCTGTATCAAAGCTATTTCATAGATGTTGATACTACAGTAAACAGCTCTGTATCAAAGCCATTTTATAGATGGTAATACTACAGTAAAACAGCTCTGTATCAAAACTATTTTATAGATGGTAATACTACAGTAAAGCAGCTCTGTATCAAAGCTAAATTATGATAAGTGGCGGTTGCAAGTTTAGACAAGATTTACGAATCACACACGACTGTATAACGTATGGCTAACTGGTTCTATGTTAAACATCAATTCGAGCCTGACATGATTTGATATAGTGGCACTAGATATATTGCTACAGAATTTAGCCAAAAGTAATACAAATGAGGTTTTCATACATTATTGCACCTGAATCATTGGCACAAATGCACAAGGAAATCGAGTGTTCAGTGTAATGATCCCAAATGTGGTGCCAATATTGAAAAAAAAAGTTAAGCTCGAAACGTGTCATATTGAATTTGCTAGTTGGACTGTTTTCCTAACTTGCTAGTTGACGACGATTTACAATTTGTACTATAATACAAATTGATTAGTGCCAAAATAACACACTTTAGGACTATTCCTTTGTGAATAATCAATGATTGATGAAAATGTGCAGTTCTGGGGAGTAAGCAATATACTTATTATCCTATCTCTTCAGTTGTTATTCAACTCAAAATGCAGTGAAACATATGAAGTTGTCAACTCAAAGAACCTGTAACATCTCGGACATAAATTGTTAATATATGTTGCCATTAATTTATTAGCTTACTTGCAAACAAAAATCCCAAGGGAATTCTGTTCACCTGACGATTTGTGAGAAGATCTCATTATTAGCATGGTAACTATATTTTAATTAGTCAGAGTAATATCAAAACCATGAAACAGCGAGTTCTTGATGGATGGGTGGGTGGGGGGGGGGTTCAATTTTAATCTTTACATGAGTTTTGCGGACCAAAGAAGGGCCCGACTTTAGGAGTGCCCGGTAAGCCGTACGACCAAGGTCAGCAAAACCTGTATCCGTGCCGTGAAGGTTTTATCATATACATCTTGAAGTGCTAAAATAAGTTTACAATCAATAATTTGGAGACAGTAATTATAGAGACAGTAAGGGACATTATACTGAAATTAAATTGCCGTTCGTTGTTAATGTCGATATATGCCAAGGCCTCATCACATGTAAGGCCTGGCGGAGTGATTTCAGTATGCTCATATATGTAATATCTCGACCTCCTTGCACGTACATGCAACATTCAAGTCACACGAAACACACAGACGCACAAAAAACGGAAAACGTGAAACACAAAATTACTGTTCATAAGGTATGACATTTAATAATATTTATGATAATTTGACTATACAACAGATGTTTTGGAAAAATGACGTTGTATGCGGTTGATGAGTACATGCCATGAGGAATGACATGCATCTATGCCACGATCGACTAAAAACAAAATGTAATCATAAACGTTGTGAAACCTATTTTTCGTCCGATTTTAACAACAAATAAACGTACACCTCGTCTTGTTCTAGCCGTTGGATACAGTTAGCTTACAACTGTTCATAATCGTACGGAGCTGACTGTCTGTCAGTCATCGGCTTCACTATTTGTACATCGTCTAAGTTTCCTTAGACTGGGTTCAGAATTTATGGCGGGGGAGGGGCCTGAGGAGAAATTATTTTGGTCAACAGTATATTTTCGCAGCCCCCCACCCCATTCGCGCTCTCAAAAAATGTCATGCCCCCCCCCGAAATAAACCCAAGAATTTTCGTAGCCCCCCTCCCGGCTACAAATATTTTAATGTGTAATTATACAGCACCCATTCCCGCTCCACTTCAGAGGTGTACACTATAGTGAAAATCAACTTCAGCGTCCATAATATTTTTTTATAAGTGTTTTATTTCGAGAGAGACAAATTACAGCATCACAAGTGTAAAAAATAACACGTGGCATGGAATATCTCAAATAAACAATTTGAGAAATAAACAATTTGAGAAAAAAGTGCAGAGGTAGGGAACAAAAGTCACTCAAACTTCACAATCGTCCCATTTTGCACCAAACTTTGGGAAACAGTCTTTTCTTTTGGCAATATGGCATTCAATCTTTTGTGCGTCTTGCGTTTAATTTCACATTTTTAAAGGAAGGTATAGTTTTTGATAACTTACATTCATAAATTGTCTTTTTTGTTATCAATATAATGTGGTTCAATAGGTGTGAAAAGGAATTGTCGCCTAAGAGAATATGTCTAGCTGACAAGGCTGGCGGAGTTTTAGGGCAACGCCCCACAGTGTCAAAAAACTTTTCCAGATAATAGTAGTACATTCACATTCCACAAATAAATGAATACGGGTTTCGTCAGCTAGGTTACAAAAAGACTACTATTAACTCTAGGTGGATTCATATGGTGAAGAATATGATTTGTATACAAAATATTGTGATTTGTCTTCCACTGAAATTCCTGTAATTTAGACTCTATAGTAACTTTAAAAGGCAGTAAAAAGTAATGGACCCAATCATTGTTGCAAATATCGAGAAAGCCAGAAAAGAAAAGCTTGCTTTTCGGAGGAATGAAATAATCTTCTGTTATTCGTTTTCTAATAGTTTTGACTTGACACGTTTTAAGTGGAACTAATTTTCCTTTGGAGCTAAAACTAATCGCCGGTCTTTCTGTCCATACATAACAATAAGTTATTTCTTTAGAAATATATGCGGGCTTTGCGAAAAAGGTCTCACATAGGGCTTGGAGATACTTAGTCAGTAGGGTTTTATCTTTCAATATTGATTGTGGGCAGAAACAGAATCCCCGGTGATAGCTCGTGGGGAGGGTGTTAAATAAATAAGGACATGTACGAGGCCTTTTAATGGCATAACATTTCAAACCATACACATTATCAAAAGCCATAGAGTACTTGAAGATTGTCTTCAATACCCCAATTTTACTCGAGTCAATACATTATTATAACTGTATGGCTAAGTTACTTATCCAGAGATATTTTGGCCGACACACACATTTGCTTGAATATTGACTGCCTCATAATTAAATGTGAGAGAGAGAGAGAGAGAGAGAGAGAGAGAGAGAGAGAGAGAGAGAGAGAGAGAGAGAGAGAGAGAGAGAGAGAGAGAGAGAGAGAGAGAGAGAGAGAGAGAGAGAGAGAGAGAGAGAGAGAGAGAGAGAGAGAGAGAGAGAGAGAGAGAGAGAGAGAGAGAGAGAGATGGATGGGCATTCACAAATACATTCGCATGGCTGTTATTCAACTCATTACTGAATATAGGTGTTTAAAGTTATTGCGAAGCCACGATAATCTTTTTAATTTACTTGGTAAACGAACGCTCCTGGGGTTTAATTTGGTTCAAATCATGAGCAACATATTTCGGGGCCCTTTTAGACCATCAAAATTTGCATGCCCCCTTTTCAATCCTCAATTTTTTTAATGTTCCCCAATTTCTCCCCAGGACTCTCCCTCTGCCGTAAATTCTGACCCCAGCCTGTCCAATATTGTATGTAACTTCGCCACAATCGCAAAATAGAATACTGTTTAAGATTTCGGGAGGAATTCCTGGAGCCACTAGCACTGTTGAATATCGTCGGCTTCTGCCATGATAGCGTACACGTACACGTACCCAGGATGCCAGCCATTTTTGCAACACGAATAGCAACTCGCATAGCAACGGGGAAAGAAAGTAGTCCAAAATATCCGCACCTGACCTTATTTGGACAAAGAGTGCCGGTCCCTGATATGGAAAATTACTGCCCTGGTAGAGCTCGCGATTTCTCCATAGCAATACATTGGGACGTGATTATAGGTATATGATATGTCCTAGATCGTGACTAGTTGGGTAATTGTTTCACATGTAAGCACATGATAAATACGTTTCATCTTGAAAGTGATACAGATGCCTTCGGGATGGATTGTGATTGTGATAAATATTGTTTCTACGTGTCAGAACCTCTTAATTTACCCAATATACGTGTTTTACAGATGCGCCGACTATTTCAATTAGGATGCTAACCTTCGAGGGATTGTAATGAAGCTCTTATGGAAGGATTAGTTTCAGTGTTTCGTTTGCTGCTATAAATATAATCTGTCTGTCTGTCTGTCTGTCTGTCTGTCTGTCTGTCTGTCTGTCTCTATATGTATGTATGTATGTATGTATGTACGTATGTATGTATGTATGTATGTATGTATGTATGTATGTATGTATGTATGTATGTATGTATGTATGTATGTATGTATTTATTTATTTATTTATTTATTTGTGTGTGTGTGTGTGTGTGTGTGTGTGTGTGTCTGTCTGTCTGTCTGTCTCCCTTCCCCCTCCCTTCTCCCTCCCTTTATCACCTCCCTCCCTTCCTCCCTCTCTCCCCCTCTCTCCAATTTATATTGCTATCAGTAAAGATTTATTGAACGACCTTTGAACCTATAGCGTAATTTTGGTATCACCTTGATCTGCATTACAAAAAGTTGTATGGTGCCCCCACGGTTTCTTGATTTAAAAAATACTTCGTCGAGTTGTGTTTCACTATCTCAATAATTGGAGTGAACTTATTATGAAGATTGTGATTCTAAAAAGTTACATCAAAAACCTTGTAATACAGCACCGTTTTTTACATTTAAGGTACGATTTGTACAAAGTAACGTAAATATGGGGGTATGCGGGTTATTAGTTGTGCAACTATTCTATCATTCCAGGGTAAATACTTTTATGTCTTATAAATACCGTGAGATATTTCTTGAGTAGGCTTTCACACAACATTAAGAACGATTTCGTCACTGACATTCAAGTTTGAGTGCCTTTTCTAGTCACCTCTATCTAAGCAGCACCTGTTTGCGTAACCTTTAAAGAAAGTCTGCCTTTAGGGCTAGGCCTGGGTCGGGTCCTTGAAGTGCATTATACATGTCTACATAAATACAACTTTCCCTGGCGACTTCACTAAAATAAACTATATTTTAAAAATAAGTATACCGATATCCTTCCATTTGCGAAAAATATTTCTCTGTAGAGACGGTCTCACCAATCACAAATGACAATGATGTTTTGAGCGCAACAACTGTTCTGGTCACTCACACCACTATCTTCCAAATAAATAATCCCACGATCGTAATGCGTTTTTCTGTGTCTCAACTAACCTTTCAGCTATTTCGGCAAGAGCGTTAACCCCCAGCCTTGTCGCTATGGTTACATTGAAGAGTATAAAAAGTAGATGACAAATTCATCCCAGAATGCCATTACTATACATTCTAACACTTTACTCTTGAACAGAGAATTCCAGGGATTCATTCCAGGACCTACAAATCGTGCTTGTACGTCGTCTATTCGGATGCTTGGCCGAATGCATGCTTTGGTAAATTATTGAAAAGTCACTGGGTATTGGTATTTTGTTGTAACCACTCTGAGCAGTGATTGTCACAATGTTTGATTACGTGACACTATTTTGTCGTCCCTGGATACATCGTGACCAATTTGGGTTCTTTTTTTCCTGTTTTATTGACTCCTTGTATTGTAACATCATGTGCGCCACAGATTAGATAAGGCCAAAAAAAGAGAATTGTTTCTGGTCAGGACAGTTTGTTTAAAGTGATGCGTCGACGTGAATTTTTTATTATTTTTATTCTCAACAAACATGTCACTCTGTTATTTTTATTAAGTAGTTTAGAGCAAGTATGTATGTCGGGCAGATGTCATTTGCTTGTTCATGATTGGCCCTGCAATTGTCTTCACTGAAGTAGGGAGGGTTATTTGTGTGTTACTCCCGGATCTGCAGACTGCATTGGCTGGATACACGCGGAAAAAGATCGACGAGGGTATTTAAATGATGCGCGAGCTGGCCAGAAACATGGGGGAGGGGGGGGGGGGGGCTAATTAGATAATTGTTTTTCAAAACACTGAGTTACACTACTCGGTATATATTGTAGACATCGCTAGTGTATAGAATATGCACCCCTGAAGATATGTGAACTGTAAATTACAAGAACCTAAGACAAGGTAAGGGTATTGATCTATCTATTAGGTGGCTGCCAATCGGCCATCAGAGTTGCATGTTAAGTGATATAGGATCCATGTTTTTTTGAATAGATACATAGAGAATGTCAACACAAAGAACTGTTTGCAGGTGTTATTGATTTTCTCATATCGCAAAGACTGCGATGAAACCCTATGCAAATGATTATGGTTTGAATTTAACAGACTGTTTGTGCGATAAGTTAATACAAAGACGAATGATGATGGCAGCTTTTAAAAGGGTTTAATGATTTAAGACATTTAATCTTTGTAATACATTCACTTCTATTATCATATATTTACAAGTATGGGTTATCTAATCAATAATTATCATATATTTACTAGTATGGGTTATCTAATCAATAATTATCATATATTTACTAGTATGGGTTATCTAATCAATAATTATCACATATTTACTAGTATGGGTTATCTAATCAATAATTATCATATATTTACAAGTATGGGTTATCTAATCAATAATTATCACATATTTACTAGTATGGGTTATCTAATCAATAATTATCACATATTTACTAGTATGGGTTATCCAATCAATAATTATCATATATTTACTAGTATGGGTTATCTAATCAATAATTATCACATATTTACTAGTATGGGTTATCTAATCAATAATTATCATATGTTTACTAGTATGGGTTATCCAATCAATAATTATCATATAATTACAAGTATGGGTTATCTAATCAATAATTATCATATATTTACTAGTATGGGTTATCTAATCAATAATTATCATATATTTACTAGTATGGGTTATCTAATCAATAATTATCATATATTTACAAGTATGGGTTATCTAATCAATAATTATCATATATTTACTAGTATGGGTTATCTAATCAATAATTATCATATATTTACTAGTATGGGTTATCTAATCAATAATTATATATTTACTAGTATGGGTTATCTAATCAATAATTATCATATATTTACAAGTATGGGTTATCTAATCAATAATTATCATATATTTACAAGTATGGGTTATCTAATCAATAATTATCATATATTTACAAGTATGGGTTATCTAATCAATAATTATCATATATTTACTAGTATGGGTTATCTGATCAATAATTATCACATGTTTACTAGTATGGGTTATCTAATCAATAATTATCACATATTTACTAGTATGGGTTATCTGATCAATAATTATCATATGTTTACTAGTATGGGTTATCTAATCAATAATTATCACGTATTTACTAGTATGGGTTATCTAATCAATAATTATCATATATTTACTAGTATGGGTTATCTAATCAATAATTATCATATGTTTACTAGTATGGGTTATCTAATCAATAATTATCATATATTTACTAGTATGGGTTATCTAATCAATAATTATCATATATTTACTAGTATGGGTTATCCAATCAATAATTATCATATATTTACAAGTATGGGTTATCTAATCAATAATTATCACGTATTTACTAGTATGGGTTATCTAATCAATAATTATCATATATTTACTAGTATGGGTTATCTAATCAATAATTATCATATGTTTACTAGTATGGGTTATCTAATCAATAATTATCACATATTTACTAGTATGGGTTATCTAATCAATAATTATCATATGTTTACTAGTATGGGTTATCTAATCAATAATTATCACATATTTACTAGTATGGGTTATCTAATCAATAATT